>NC_084615.1:64621003-64866003 GCF_033978795.1 Nerophis ophidion | reverse complement strand
TCTAGTGACAAAGCGCTTTACATAGTGAAACCCAATATCTATTTTTTTACATTTTAAACCAGTGTGGGTGGCACTGGGAGCAGGTGGGTAAATTATCTTGCCCAAGGACACAACGGCAGTGACTACGATGGCGGAAGCGGGGATTGAACCTCCAACCCTCAAGTTGCTGGCACGGCTGCTCTACCAACCGAGCTATACCGCCCCTAATAAAAACTGACAAGGAGACAGAAAAACTGGCACAAGGGCACAAAAGGCAAAACAAAAACTACTAGCATGTGAGCTAGGGATAAACTAAGCGTAGCGCGAAACCTAGCGAATAAATACATGGAAAAGCCTACGTCACTTGTTGCGTGTAAGGCAAATTAGGATCCGAGAGTGAATGAACAGAAAGGGCAGGCTTAAATAAGGATGTTGATTAGCAAAACAGGTGTGCGTCTAGAAACCACGGCAGGTGAAAATAATTTGTTACTATGGAAACCGGCTAAAACAGGAACTAAGGACGTCAAACAACAGAATATGATACAAAACATGGAATGATCCGGGTAGCGGATCATAACAACAAAAAAATAAGAGTTGTAGAAACTATTGGAAACTCAAGACAGCCATGACATTATGTTCTTTAGCGTATGTACATTTTTGACCATGACTGTGTATATATACACATATAAAATTATTTTAACCTAATCTGGCCCCCGGGTCAAGAAATTTGGGCAGCCCTGCCTTCGATAAATGGTTTTCCATTACTTTTTGTAACGGACATGTTTTGATAAACTGAAATCGTGTGGAGAACCTGATATATTTAGTGTACAAACTGTACTGGGTTGAGCTGTTAAGCCCATCCAAACTATTCTGTGGAGGAAGGTGGAGACTCTAGCCTGCTAAGACTGAAGTGGACCCATGACCAAGTCCTGAGGGCCAGAGCAAACAGCCACAGCTGTGGCATCAACAGGGCGCTTTAATGCACGGGCTTACCTGGGCTGAAGTCCAGGGACCACCGAGGTTAGGGGGCCCACCCACATGCGTCCGAGAGAGAGAGATTTGTAGAAAAAAAAAAGGGAGAACAAACTGGTGAGTTAGATCATACACTTTTTCCAAACATAGACTTTTGTATGTGGGCTCTGTACCGCGGATGTCATTGTGGCTTGTGCAGCCCTTTGAGACACTTGTGATTTAGGGCTGCATAAATAAACATTGATTGATTGAATGATGGATTTTGTAGCATTATCAATCAATGGAATCAAACTTTTTTTTTTTAAAGCGCCCTATCAAATTATATGCGTTATTATAGATCAATTTTCCATAAATGTCTGGCGGTTTGGCAAGTTGTTATGAAGCGGAAAACGTGGGTTCAATCCTTGTCTAGGAAAAAAACAAACTCAAAGAGGAGAGAGTTCACAGAAGAGTGACTTTATTTTTTAACAGCGTTGTTACTAAAAACACTTACATAGACACTTTAGAATGTATTTTTAATAATCCAGAACATGCCAAAAAAATCCTTGATATACCATATTTTGTTGAATTGCCGCTGGGGCGCTAATTAATTTAAAACCTGTTCTCACTCCTGCGCTTACCAAAGGCATTCGGTAAAAGTAAACATGCGCTAATTATTTTAAAACCTCTTCTCACTCCTGCATTTACCAAAGGACTGCAGTAAAAATTTGAGTGTGATGTAAGCTTGGACCTTAAATCCTACTGATTAGCTCTTAATCTTCTTCCCTTTATGCAATATCAAATTACGGGTACTGAAATCAGCCTCCTCCATTTTGAAAATGATGACATGGGAAGTGTCACTCGTGACGTCACGAGTTTGACCAGGCAGTAATACTAAGCATGCGCTAATTATTTTGGGAAGCGAGTTTGACCCAGCAGTAATTCAAGGCAGACGCATACTATATGCAATTCAAGTAAATACGGTATATCTAGATACCTTGTTTTGGGTCTGAAATGATTTTTGAACACAGTCCATAGTAGAAAAGTTCAAATATTAGAGCAAATTCTATAAGAAACAATGTAAACATGAATAATGAGTTCCAGCCTTGACAAATGTCTCTATTTTAGTAAATGTTTGTACAATTTGCACAACATATAACGTGCTATACAGTACTGTACATCCATACATCCATCCATTTTTTCTACCGCTTGTCCCGTTAGGGGTCGCATGGGTTGCTGGAGCCCATCTCAGCTGCATTCAGGCGGAAGGCGGGGTACACCCTGGACAAGTTGCCACCTTATCGCAGGGCCAACACAGATAGACAGACAACATTCACACTCACATTCACACACTAGGGCCAAATTAGTGTTGCCAATCAACCTATCCCGAGGTGCATGTATTTGGAAGTGGGAGGAAGCCAGAGTACCCGGAGGGAACTCACGCAGTCATGGGGAGAACATGCAAACTCCACACAGAAAGATCCCCAGCCCGGGATTCAATCAATCAATCAATGTTTATTTATATAGCCCCAAATCACAAATGTCTCAAAGGACTGCACAAATCATTACGCAGGGAGAATTCACATCCAGTGGGACGCCAGTGACAATGCTGACTATGAGAAACCTTGGAGAGGACCTCAGATGTGGGCAACTCCCCCCCCCCCTCTAGGGGACCGAAAGCAATGGATGTCGAGCGGGTCTAACATGATGCTGCGAAAGTTCAATCCATAGTGGCTCCAACACAGCCGCGAGAGTTCAGTCCAAAGCGGATCCAAGACAGCAGCGAGAGTCCCGTCCACAGGAGACCATCTCAAGCGGAGGCGGATCAGCAGCGTAGAGATGTCCCCAATCGATACAGGCGAGCGGTCCATCCTGGGTCCCGACGAGCGGTCGAACTCAGGACCTTTGTATCGTGAGACACACGCACTAATATCAAGAAAAAATAACAAGGGCTGATGGACCAACTTTGTATCTATTAACAAAGTCAAAAAAACATCAGCTCAATGAAATGTATTTGCAGCCACGCTGCTTACATACATACTCATGCACACACATTGTCACTAGCCATGTTGGAGACTCAGTTTGAAATCTAAAAACTCTTTACCAATGAATAGGAATAACAAAAACTTTTTTCCACACAGTGAAAATATCAGAAATTACACTGTGGAAGTCTCTTTCTTCCGGGTTCTTTGGACAACTAATCACGGACATGACAGCTTCATTCATAGTTCTGAACAATGATTTATTTTTCAATACATTTTCTTCGTGCTCCTTTTCAGTCAATGCGTTACGTGTCAATCCTCGCTCTCTCACATGCTCACAATCATCAACAACCACCCGCTTCTCCTTCCCTACTGCTGCCTTTAACAGAGCGACAGGTGATCAGACCAACACTTTCAGCTGTGTCATCTACGCACCTGCCGCTGATCTCGAAGCCGGTCCTGGCACACCCCGCCTTGCTGCAGGTCCGCAGGCCACTCCCCCCGCCTACACCTAATATAAAATGCTTTTGATATACTTTGGTTCGAAAAAAGTAACTTTAAGCAAGTTACAAACAGCTCAATAAATTGCTACAATGACTATTTATTTATGATCTATTGTCCTCCTCGCAGGTGCCGGCCAACAAGCCAACAAGAGAAGAAAGGATACAGGAGAGAACCGCATTAGGCCAGGAGGCAAACGAGGGAAGGCGCGTCAACCCAAATTGAAAGAAGGCGGCAGCAGAGGCCACACCCTGCTGACCCAGGTGTTGGAAAAGGGGCGCTTCCTTCGTCTGAGCCAGAGTACCGTTCTGACCCCTGGGAAGGACCTGGAGCTGCGCTGCAAAGGCAGTAAGATCGGTTGGACTTACCCCTCCTACCTGGACACGTTCAACGACACGCGTCTCAGGTGATGCAGGGAGGATGCAGGGGCTGGGTTTGCTTTTATAGCGTCGCTTGACTTGACTGTTTCACACCTGCAGCGTCATACAGAGTGACAAGTACAGTCAGCTCATCCTGACGTCGCCGTCTGCCGCCGACACCGGAAGGTACAGCTGCTATGTGATTGTGTGTGACGGTAGTGAGTGCGAAAAGGACCACGACCATGCTTTCGCCTCCCACATCTATTTTGAAGGTGACCGCATACACATACTGTACTTATTGTACGTACTGTACACCTCCTTTAGTTCTATCAGAGCACTTACGATACGTCAGCATACATGTTACCATAACCGGGAAGTTGTGGGTCCATTTTGTATGTAAGGTATCTAGTCTAGATGCCTCCTGGACGCCTCCTTGGTGGCTTCCTGTGTTTTAAAATCTGCAACGGAGCAGTATCTATACATACCTGTATGTGGCTTCTTAGTGCGATTACTCACAACACCGTAAATGTGTCTTTTGTAAACCCATCGGACCAGAACCCCTCCAACTAAAGTTCTGTGGGCAAAATTTCCAAACCCACTACAATAGCCATCCCAGAATCCACCCATAGTCAAAATCCCCTTGATGGGTATAGACGGCAGGTGCTGAGGGCCGTGGCGGGTGCAGCTGTACCGCCCCCAGAGCTGGGGGTCAATGGCGCTGACAGGGCAGAGGGGAACCTAACCAGATGAGGAGGGTGGGACAAGGAAGGACGGCCGCGGCGTGGAGCCTGGGCCTATTCCAATAGTCTGGAAACGTCTATGTAGACCGGCTTAATCCTATCAATAGAAACAGTCTCAGGTCTTCCCCCAATGTCCAGGGCGAGGCCCTTATCCCTTATCTGAGTGCTGTAGGACCTTAAACGGCCCGTCGTAAAAGGGGGGACTGTGGGGGTGTGCAACAGTCCGCAGTGGGCGTCGTGACGAATGAAGATTAAATCCACTGAGAGCAGGCTGGTGGGAACCTGAAAAACAGGCATGCCGTACTATGACGTGGGGACTTTTGATAAAACTCTGGTGGCTTCCAGCAGGGAAGACCACTGACTAGTCGCCGGCCAGGGTGTATTGGCGTCCGGAATGAAATCCCCAGGAATTCGCAGTACTTGGTCGTACACAAGCTCGGCAGATGAGGACTGCAGGTCTTCTTTGGGGGCGGTCCTGGGGCCTAGCTCGTTGTTTGTCCACCCAGTTGCCATCAGTCAAACCGGCAAGCAGGGCAGCCTTCATGGAGCGGTTGAATCGCTCACACTAGCCTGGGAGTGGTATGCGGTGGTGCGGTGCAGCTTGAACCCCAGACCCTCAATGACCACTTTCCAGATCTCCAAGGTAAACTGCGCTCACCGGTCAAAGGAGAGGTCCAAAGGAGTTCAGAAACACGTGAGCCACATGCTGATAAACATTCAGGCCACATGAGTGGACGATGTTCACGCGAGGGGGAACAACTTCTGGCCTAAGGATCATCCTGTCCACTGTGGAGAGGAGGTTGGTGATACTTTGTGGAGGGCGCCCACCAAGTTGATTTTAACATGGTCGAACTGCATCTCGTGGACAGCAAAAAGCTACGACAGGGCCTTGGAGTCGCGATGCACTTTTGTGCGACTGGCCACACAAGAGTCAACCCAGGCCTGACTGTGTGCCTCCCAGAGAGGAGGATGATGAAGAGGAAGGGGCGGGCGTGGTGGCATCATTGAGGCGGCAGTAGTCTCTGCATGGACATCATCCACCGTCTGGCTTTGAGACGATGGAAAGGGGCGATGCCCATGTCTGTCCAAAAGGTGGATGATACCAAAGTGTTTTATATTGGCCAATTCGGACTTATCTGCCGCCAGCCTTTCCGGGTTGAGCCGTCGGGCACCTAGTATTTATTGGCGGGGCCTTTGGTCTCGATAAGGTGCTCGACCCCATATTTTGTTGTGGTGGTCGAGAAAGAGGGTTTTGGCAGACTAGGGAACCCCCCGAGAAGCTGTTGGTAATTGTCGCTTTTAGAAACCAAGCTGGAGAGTCCACAATATGTCCCTTCGCGGCCGTTCGTGAGGTCTACGAGCAACCCGTGGGCGCACAAAAAATCTGCACCAAGGAGAAGAAAAGAGATGTCGGTTGTGACGAACCCCCCCATGTAAATGGTTGACCACCAAAAGATGGTCTTTGTGCCATACGTCCGTACAGGGATGTCGTTGGTGGACGTCTAGGGTGGGCCACGCACCCCGCCAGCGGCTTAGTCCACTGTAGCCTGCAGGATGCTCTTTTGAGCGCCGGTGTCCCAGATAGATAGATAGTACTTTATTGATTCCTTCAGGAGAGTTCCTTCAGGAAAATAAAAAATTCCAGCAGCAGTGTACAGAGTTGAGATCAATCAAAGAGTAAAAAGTAAATAATGGGGTTATAATAAAAACAAAATAAAAAATATTACAATAAGAATAACAATAAAAAGCAACAATGAGAATTAAAATATAACAGTAAAATAAGAATATAACAAGAGAAACTAGGCATTAGTGACCATGTTATGAAAACGTATTGCACTGTTATTGTTTTGCATCACCTGTCACTCACCCCCCGCCCCAGAGAGGAGTTGTACAGTCTAATAGCGTGTGGGACAAAGGAGTTTTTGAGTCTATTAGTCCTGCACTTGGGATGAAGCAGTCTAGACCTGAACAGGCTCCTCTGGCTACTGATAACGCTATGCAGAGGGTGACTGCCATCATCCAGGATGCTCACTAGTTTGTCCACAGTCCTCTTCTCTGCCACCGTCACCAGTGAGTCCAGTTTCATTCCGATCGTAGAACCGGCCCGTCTGATCAGTTTCTCAAGTCTGGAGCTGTCCTTCAGAGGAATCTGCTCCCAGAAAGGATGTATTCAACAAACAGCACCCAGCTTTTTGTGCCTGCGTTTAAGTCCACTACTGAGCGGTGGCTTTGGTGTTTCTGCAAGGGGGGCGCGGCACCTTTTAGTCTTGGTACCAAAGCGGATATACCGTATTTACTTGAATTGCCGCAAGGCATATAGTATGCGCCTGCCTTGAATTACTGCTGGGTCAAACTCGCTCCGCAAGATAATTAGCGCATGCTTAGTATTACCGCCTGGTCAAACTTGTGACGTCACGAGTGACACTTCCCCTGTCATCATTTTCAAAATGGAGGAGGCTGATTTCAATACCGGTAATTTGAAATCGCATAAAGGGAAGAAGATTAAGAGCTATTCAGTAGGATTTAAGGTCCAAGCTTACATCACACTCAAATTTTTACTGCATGCCTTTGGTAAGCGCAGGAGTGAGAAGAGGTTTTAAATTAATTAGCGCTCCGGCGGAAATTCAAGGAAATACGGTATATGATCTATACTACAACACTACCACCATATGTCGCAGGAGACATCTTTACTAAGATGTGGCATCTGTAAAGCTGTATGGAGAAATATTTGCGCCTGGTATTCCAGGCCCAGGTATTTTAAACACACACAAAAATTGTCCTCATATTTAATCCGATGGTCAGAATGGCACACGTTTATCTTTCTCATCAGACAAGGACAACCTCTTTGTCCCATCGGACATCCACTTCCAGATTGTCTACATGCGCCCGGACAAGCCCGCCATCGTGCCGTGTCGCGTGACCACCCCGCACGCCACAGTGTCGCTGCACAGAGAGGTCCCCCCCGAGGAGATAGCTGCCAATGGGACCTTGGTGACTTACGACCCTGCCGAGGGTTTTGTCCTGCAGACGCCCAGCCTGGAGTACCAGGGAGTGTTCTACTGCAAGGCGGTGGTCAAAGGAACCCCGCAAATCTCCACTAAATACCAGCTGCTCTATGTGGAGGGTAAAGATGGCTTTATTGTGCTAAAGTGTAGAGTCGAGGTGAGTTGCAAGAAGGAACGTGACTTTTTTTTGTAACCTTCATGTTGTTGACAGTTCCTAGTAGTCCGCCATTCGTGAGCCTGAAGGCTTCTTCTAAGCTGGTGAGTGGAGGCGACGACGTCAACGTGACCTGCAGTGTGATAGGGGAGCCTGACGTGGACGTGAGCTTCACCTGGTCTTATCCTGGCCAGGTAGGGATGGGTACCTTTCACATTTCAATCCATGCAGGACCAATTCCCCATACCTGGGAATCAATACCAGTATTCAGCAGTACTCATTTTTTGTACTTAAACTGCACATCCAAGAAGTTCGCAAAGCGCTTCACTTTTTCCACATTTTATGTTGCAGCCTTGTTCTAAAAATAGAATCATTTTTGTCTTCCAAATTTGCAAGACTTGCTGCATTTGCAAACAGCTAAAATGATATTGTGCTACCCAAAAAGGTACAACAATTCTTCTCAAAAAGAGGATTTATGTATCCTTAGAGGAAAATCTAATTTAAAACATCTGTATGCACGTACAACACTTCAAACATTTAGCATATCAGTAAATGGAATGAATTTATGCAATGGATTAAGTAAATAAATCAAACAAAGTAATGATATGATCAAGTTTAAGAGAATGTTCAAACTAAAAGCTTCCACAAAGTAAGAAGATGAATTATGATTGATATCTTGAACCTTTAAGAAAAAATATATAATTTAATTCATCTCCTAAGGCAGTGGTTCCCAACCTTTTTTCAGTGATGTACCCCCTGTGAACATTTTTTTTTAAATTCAAGTACCCCCTAATCAGAGTAAAGCATTTTTGGTTGAAACAAAAGATAAAGAAGTAAAATACAGCACTATGTCATGAATTTGATTTATTACATTGTATAACAGTGCAAACTATTGCTCATTTGTAGTGGTCTTTCTTGAACTATTTGGAAAAAAAGATATAAAAAATAACTAAAAAGTTGTTGAAAAATAAACAAGTGATTTAATTACAAATAAAGATTTCTACACATAGAATCATCATCAACTTAAAGTGCCCTCTTTGGGGATTGTAATAGAGATCCATCAGGATTCATGAACTTAATTCTATACATTTCTTCACAAAAAAATAAATCTTTAACATCAATATTTATGGAACATGTCCACAAAAAAATCTAGCTGTCAACACTGAATATTGCATTGTTGCATTTCTTTTCACAGTTTATGAACTTAGATTCATATTTTGTTGAAGTATTATTCAATAAATATATTTATAAAGGATTTTTGAATTGTTGCTATTTTTAGAATACTTAAAAAAAATCTCACGTACCCCTTGGCATACCTTCAAGTACACCCTGGGGTACACGTAACCCCATTTGAGAACCACTGTCCTCGGAAACCAGAAATGATTTAACAACTATTTAATTATGAGAATTCTAATGATTGTGCATGTGTCTAATATGCCTTTACCATATTCATTCATTTACTCATGTATTTATTCACTGCTCTGTTACGGATAGAGAACACACAAATAGGATAAAACTGCTCCTTTTCGGATCTCATGCTGTAATGAAACAACTGGAAATATGCAGTGTGTTACATTGTTATTGTATTGTATGGTTGCATGTTCGAAATAAACTGAAACGGACTGAGTCACGGACAATACCCCATAATGACAATGTGAGAAGTTTTTCTTTAACGAAGGAATCCAATGTATAGAAGTATTTAAGGCCTTTGCTCAATACTTTTTTGAAGCGACTTTGGCAACAGTTACAGCCTCAAGTCGTTTTGAAAAGGATGTCACAAGCTTGCCACACTTATCTTTGGGCAGTTTCGCCCATTCCTCTTTGCAGCATCTCTCAAGCTCCATCAGATTGGATGAGACGCCTGGTTTTTATACAGGATGTCTCTCTACATTACAGCATTCATCTTTCCGTACATCCCGACTAGCCTCCCAGATCCTGTCGCTGAAAAACATCCCCACATCATGATGCTGCCACCACCATGCTTCACTGGGTCTAGTGATAACCAATACCATGACTCCTGGCATTCACGCCAACGACTTCAATCATTGTTTCATCAAGACCAGAGGATTTAGTTTTTAATGGTCTGAGAGTCTTTCAGGTGCCTTTTGGCAAAGTCATGGCGTGCTGCCTTGTGGTTTTTTAATAAGGAATGGTTTCCGTCTGGCTACCATACAGACCTGATTGGTGGATTGCTGCAGAGATTGTTCTCCTCTCTCTACAGAGGAATGCTGTAGCTCTGACAAAGTGACCACCGGGTTCTGTGTCACCTCTGACTAGACTAAGATTCAGCAATGTAAAGAGACATCCTGTATGAAAACCAACACTTACCATCCGACCTGATTGAGCTGGAGAGGTGCTGCGAAGAGGAGTGGACGAACCTGCCCAAAAATAGGTGGCATCCTATTCAAAAAGACTTGAGGTTGTAATTGCTGCCAAAAGTACTAAACAAAGTATTGAGCAAAGGCTGTGAATACTTATATCGCCTACACATGATTTTTTTATTTTTACTAAATTTGCAAAATGTTTAAAAAAAAAAAAAAAAAAAAACATTTCACATTGTCAATTCCTTTAAGTTTCAGCTTTGCAACCGTACTCCCCCCGGAACCCAAAGACTTTGGTTTCCCGGACGCTGCCCGGCGGGTCATGGGTATAACCCCGCCGGATCGCTAGTTGGCATCGTTTATGGTCGGAACTACGACGGTATCTGATCGTCTTCGAACCTCCGACTTTTGTTCTTGATTAATGAAAACATTCTTGGCAAATGCTTTCGCTCTCGTCCGTCTTGCGCCGGTCCAAGAATTTCACCTCTAGCGGCACAATACGAATGTAGAATTTTAAGGATAAAAAAATAATGTATTCCATTTTGGTAGAAGGCTGTCAGATAAACATGTGGAAAAAGTGAAGTGATGGGAATAATTTCCAGGTGCACTGCTTGTGTTCAAATGTGTTAATTGGGGTATGTTGGGGTAATTGTATAAAAGTAAATTTAACATCTAAAACTGAGCTTTACTGTCAAGTTTTGTTTTCTAACACTTCTGTGTCTCATTTGCAAGTACTATACTTTATTATATAGTAGACAATGCATCCAGTTGCAATTCCAAGGCGTTAGAAGGGACAAGCGGTAGAAAATGGATGGATGGATGGATGGATAGATGGCAGTAGCAAAGACCAAGTGTTCCCGTAGCCTGAAAGTAATCTTTGCCACTAAGTCATTTCTTTTGTAAAGTCGTACAAAGTGTTAATACAGTAAGTATTGTACTGATTACACAACAGCTGTATGATTGCGACGTCTTTTAGTTTTCATTACCAAATTTGGAGGAGTTTAAATCACCATGTCAAATTACTATTGCTATTCCTTAGCACGTCCATAGTAAATTTTATGAAAATTAGAATCGAGCTACCATGTTTCAAAAAGTGGAGCCTTACTGTACTTTTGAGCACCGCCTTCTTGTTTTGTTGACATGTCAAATTGTAACATTACCTAGAGGCAGTCCGCTAAGTCCATTCAGAGTGCTTGACTGCTTGTTTATCGGCCAAGTACTTGAGCCGGTTTTGGGTTTTCAACCTGACATGACATCTTGTGCAACGAAGGTATTGACCTATGGCAGTTTGATTTTACATGAATCGGTATCCCATAGTAACAAAGGACTTTGGTTGATACCTACTGTATAAAAGTACCAATTTCTGTTCTCATACCTATTTGTAGGTGAGAGGAACACAAAGCAATTTGTTTCCCCAATCAAACAGTTACATCATTGCAAATTCTGCAACATTTAATTTGTAGGTTGAAATTCATCCATACATTTTCTACCACTTGTGCCTTCTGGGATCGCAGGGGGTGCTGGAGCCTATCTCAGCTACTGTACAATCAGGCGGAAGGCGGGGTACACCCTGGACAAGTCGCCACCTCATCGCAGGGCCAACACAGATAGACAACATTCACACTCACATTCACACACTAGGGCCAATTTAGTGTTGCCAATCAAATGGTGCTTGTTTTTGGCGGTGGGAGGAAGCCGGAGTACCCGGACGGAACCCACGCAGTCACGGGGAGAACATGCAAACTCCACACAGAAAGATCCCGAGCCCGGGATTGAACCTAGGACTACTCGGGACCTTCAAATTGTGAGGCACATGCACTAACCCCTGTTCCACCGTGAAATCACTGTTGAAAAACAGTAGTACATATTTCAGTAGTGTAGTGGTCCAATTTTTTTGGCTGGTATGGAAACAAATACATATTTCACGTTGTTTTCCGCTTTTAGATGAATCATAACAAAAACTAGTCAAATGCAGAGGACACATTTCACCACACCTAGTGTGTGTGTGTGTGTGTGAGACAATCATTGGTACTTTAACTTTAACTTAACTACTGGCTGGATATCAAATAATCATATGCACCAATGTAAATATTAAGGCGGCAATCCTCAAACTTTTTGAAACATTTACGTAATACAGCACCAATCTGTGGTAACGTTGACGTTTTTTTTTTTTTTTTATATAAACTTGCAGTCTGTCTTCTCTCTTTGTTCAGGGGCAACGTCCAGTTCACATCCAAACTTCATGGAGGCTGGTCAACAGAGGACGCGGTCAAACTACACGAATAACCCAGAGCGTGCTGAGAGTGGAAGACATGGAAACCATCGACTTTGGAAAGTACATCTGCAAAGCCAAGAACCAACACGGCGAGACGCTGGTGACAACTGACATCGCATCAGACTAGCCTGTTATGCTTTTGGTGGTCTATTCATAACTTTTGTAATAAAGCTATACTTTGCCGAATATCCTGTTGAACACATTAACAATTCCAAACAAGCTGAGTAAGGGGAGAGGACACCTGTGTTCATCACCTCTTGAATTAAAAGTGTGATGCAGGAAAAGAAGCAAGGAGCTTTGAAGTGAGCCACAAAGAGCAGGATCTGTTTTAAAAGTTTGCCAGGCTGACATCCTAATGTGCTCCGTATGTGGAATGTGTTACGCAGGCCCAGAACATGTTTGGTTATAGTGCTGCTTTTTCCACTTTCTTTCTGAGTTTCAACCTTCTGCAGTAAGCTTGCAGGACTTCACGAGAATAGTGTAATGCCATCTATCAACAAAAGTCTTGACATTTTGTAAGCGCTCACAGATAACCCATATAGCAAGTTTAAAACAAATTTATTAATTGCATATTTCAAAAAGAGTGACACACCAATAATAGTATTTCCACACAAATTCGATTTTAAGGGTGTAGCAAAGTCCTTCCTGCCGATAGACCCTGACTTTAAAGCTGTGTTGGGGTTTTGGGGGTCAGCACGGTGGACTTTACCCAGACTTTGGATTGGTCCCTTGAAAAAACAAAAAAAAGGGGAAGGCCACAAAGTTGGAGGCAGCAGATTCTAAAAGAGATTCTGCACCTGCCACAACTAACATTCATACATGGAAGCACAAACATTTAGAGGGTCACTCGTGCACAAAACCGTGAAACGCTGCGGGGTTCCTACACATGCAGTGTGTGAGTACAAGCCACCAGTGGTTACAACTCGAGAAAGAAAAATAGTGTTCCATAACAAGTCCTGAGATTCCTTTCACTCAATAGACGTGACAGCCAGAGAACATTGTGGCCATTCTTATTAAGTGCGTGTGCATCATTTTTTTTAAAGTCAGTGTCTCTGTGGGCGGGGGGCATCTGAAGAAGACCGCTGAAGTGCCAAGAGGGGCAAATTCAAAAAGCGTTTTCTTCCTGGAAGCAAGAGGCCGCCGTTATCTGGGCGAGAAAGGCGGGGATGAACAGGCGTCAGGGCTGCGGGGTGACGGGAAGCTGAAGGAGTGGGAAGGAGATGTAGAAGTGGGGGACATCTTGTTAGGGCTGCTCACATCTCCGTTGTGGAGCTTCCACAGCAGCTCTTCATTCTCCATGGACAAACGCTTGTTCACTTTGGACTCCTTCTGGAGGAATTGCTGCAGCACGGCCCGCTCTGTGGACAGCTGCCTGCGGCCCAACATAACATCACCTCAGACAAGACGCTCAACCACAACTGCACACTCTTGCTGCCAATCAAAACAAGAACTGATTGCTTGGAGGCGACCACACTGCATCCCACCAGACGTACTCTGCATGTTCTTATTGATGAAAGCTCAATGAAATGTACCCCGGCGGGAGACCATTTCTGTACTTACACAGTCACTGTGCCAAACTGTTAACACATTGTCGGAAACTACAAAGCATCAAATAAACCACACGCATGTGCATGATGATTTACGTGAGAATGCATGAGGCTGGTAACGTTCTAGTAGTGCAGGGAATTGTTGGGTGTCATACCTTACCTTGAAATTGCAGTATGCTTCTCCATGCGAGCTTTGAGGTCCTCGTTCTCCTGCTGGACCAGCTTAAGGCTTTCATCCAACTTCACGTTTTTCTCCATCTGGACCACAAAATAAGTAAATGCTTGAATCATCTTTTTTTTAATTATTATTCTTACAAATAGGGCAGTTCATTATCTCGCCTGGAGATCTTACAAGTTTGTCAATTTCCATCATCTTCTTCTCCTGCTGGTGTAGTTGTTTGTTTTTGATATCCAGCACCACCTTCAGGCTTTCCAGCTCCTGCTCTAGGTACACAGTGTGCGAGTCCTTCTGCAGAGACACACAAATATATTCAAATAGGATCTAAAAAACAGCAGCAACCCTGTGTTAATCATGAGAAGTATTCAGTATATAGTAAGTAAATATAACAGTTCAGTAAGAGAAGTAGTCAACAGGGGGCGCTATGTACTGTATACATGTAATGTTAGATTTCAACTTGAATGTACATTGGACATATTTATATATCATATATACAGTAGTAGGGGTGCTCGGGAAAAAGAAGTGATTCACATCCAATAGGTGAACTGTATTTATTTATTCTATATCGATTCAAATGTTTTTATTTTTTTCGATAATCGATTTTGAAAAAGATGTTCCAGGCCATCGACGCCTATTCACTAAACAGCCAAGAGGAGATAACTAGTTTTTAAAAGATTCTATTATACTTTTTATACCAAATAATATATTGCAAGAATCGGTTTGAATGGAGAATTGATTCATCGTGCAAACAATCGATCGTGAGTTTTTGTAAGACTCACATCCCAGATGTTTGTATTTATTAATATGTATTGTACCGACATTTACTGTAAATACATGTTGCACTGCACTACACTCACATAATGGCTACACTATAGGGAAGTCAAATTGAATAGAATATATGGAAATCCAAAATGATGTAAATAATTAAGTATAATGTAAAGACACATTGAAAGCTGTTATGGCAAATTCATATTTTGTAGTAAGATAAAAAATAAAGCTCACATTATTCATTTTAAGTGGAACAATAGTATTTATTACTCACCCAATTCGGGATAAAAATTATAATGTTATAATTAAAATAAAAACAATTATAATACATTTATAATTATAAAAATTATAAATTAATAGTACGAATAAAATAAAAACTATTAGATAAAAATTAAAACAAAAGCAACACATGAAGGTAAAACATAATGATAACTACATGAAATGAATGTAGTTAGAGTGCCACTGATGGTCACACACACACTAGGTGTGGTGAACTCACCCTCTGCATTTGACCCATCCCCTTGTTCCACCTACTAGGAGGTGTGGGAAGCAGTGAGCAGCAGCGGTGGCCATGCTCTGGAATCCTTTTGGTGATTCAACCCACAATTCCAACCCTTGATGCCGAGTGCCAAGCAGAAGGGTAATGGGTCCCATTTTTTTAGACTTTGGTATGACTCGGTAAGGGTTTGAACTCACGACCTACCAATCTCAGGGTGGACACTCTAACCACAATTTGGCTCGCAGTGAGACATTCATACAAATCAATATAATACGTAAATAAAAAACAGTAAAATAGCTACACAAATTGTCATCCTTCTATGCTGCCTAATAAAATGCATTTAGTATGTCAAGTGAGATAAAATATCTGACCACTCTAGTACAGTACACTGTATTCAGTAAACCTATGAGGGGTCTCCAAATTGAAACCAACTTTTGGAGTGAGCCTTTGAGAAAGGAAAACAAAAACAATTCAAACTTTAAATTAAATAACACCTCCCGGATCCTTTGATCGTACAACACAGGTGAAGAAATAAATAAATTAAAAAAAACTCAGCTAAAAGCTAATACTAACACTTTTGTACATTCTGTGAAAATGTTTTGGACATTTTAGCCAAATATCGCCCACAAAAGGGTGGCTTCGGTTCCCCCTAGATTGTCAAGATACATGTGGCGGTGGGTGCGTGGTCAACAAGATTCCATTGTATAGTTTGTACAATTTGATGTGGTTTGCACATTTTGTAGGTGGCAGTTTGCGGGTATATCTGGCATATATTAAAGTTACATCCACATCGCAGACATGCTGACTACACTTCAGACCGTCGGATGTGTCTTTTTTACATCACAACATCAAGGTTCTAGCATGTAATGGCTGTTTTCAGTGATCAACGTATTTTTTCAGAAGCCGAATTTTGATGCATCACTAGTCAATAGTGCGCAAATAAAAGGCTATTTATATCAATTTATACTGTAACAAGCTGTGCACGGTGATGCAATATTTTTGATTTGGTTTTGATTTAATGTTATTTTTTCTAATGATAAACACACTGTCCATGCCTGAAAGCGAATTGGCGGAGAATGACGACGTTTTGTTGCTTTTGGGGGAGAAACATGGGGGACAAACCTGCTGGAATTGAGCCGGCTGCTGTCATAAGATCCTCTAAAAACGTTAGAAATAGCAAGCGTCTGACTTTTGACTTTTTCTGGGGGCTACAATATATTTTATTAGTTCAATTTGTGGTGGCCATGCTTTAGCCGTGGCGGTGCACCACGTTCAGTTACATTAAGGGGAAACACTGCATAGTCATGACGACCACTTTTAATCCCACAATTATTGATGGCCTGTGTGCAGGGCTAACTGGTTCCAATCAATTGTTCTTCAGCCAAACTAATGTTATTAAATGTAACATTATATGCATTAATTAAATTAACTTGATTATTAGATTTAGGCCATTTGTGTTTCAGGCTTAAAATCATTGTTTGGCCAGTGGCCTATTGTCAAATTAGTTTGTGCACCTCTCTTTTAGACGGATTCATCACCAGTGCATGTTTATAGTGTTAGAAAGCTGCTTTCATTATTCAACCACTGACAGCAGATGTATGGTAAGGGTGGTTCAAATAAGTTCCTTCAATTACTTAACATGGTAGAATGATGAATAGGTTCCGAATCAATACCGATGGGGTGGGACAGTCTCACAGTACTACTGCACCTAACATTATGACATAGTACCTGACTCTCAACAAGCTCTATCCTCTTGTTCTCCTCTGCTGTTAGCTTCTCTATCATGGCAGCATTCTCCTGAGTCAGCACTTCTATCCGTGCCTGCAGACAGAACCCAGAGCTTAATAGATCCACACGGCATCCAGTCATGGTGGCAGGTCATTTGTATGACACAAAGTCCGACTTACAGACAGAGCAGCTTCTGCGTCTTTTAAACTTGCTTCTAAAGACTCCAGCTGCTGATTGTGGATATTTCCGAGTTCTGTACAAGTTATGTGAAATTTGACTATAACAAGAAAAATTATTGCAACCTGGCATGACTCAATGAATATACCTTTAGGTAACAGGGACGGGTAAATACACATATTGAAACAGTAATATGTCTTATGTGACTTCGTCTTAGGGAAGATTATTTTCAATAGGATTGTTTCTTTAAAATATGCAGGCAGAACCGATTAAGTTTGACCTCAGAGGTTCCACTGTGCTTGATGCAATGTTTCCAATCACTCACCTTGTAGTGACTGCTCATGTTGTTGCTCAACACACTGCAGCTGTTCTACATGGCCTTTCTCTAACTCCACCTTCATGGACTTATGGCTGACTTCAAGTGCTTCCATCTTTTCGAAACACATAGAAAGGATTTAATTAACACCACCTCACAAAATAATACAAATAATGTGCCTTCATTAATTATAAGGAAAGTATTATCATACATGTACTTCACGTGTACTCTGTAGTGGCACATGCTTTTTTTCTCTCCAAAATAAACATCATCGCAGACCTGTTGCTGTAGCAGAGCTCTGCACTTGTTTGCCTCCTCTTGATAGCTGAGGTGGTTCTTGTCACACTCAACCTGGTAGAAGACCTGCAGTCGGTGCTCCATGTCTTCCAGGTCCTTCTGGTGCTGCTTCTGCAGTCTCTGCATTGTGTTGTCCAGAGCATTCTGCAAGTCCTGCTTCTCCTTCTCCAATTGTTCAGAGGATTTGACAGAGGACACTGCAAAATACAAACTGCATTCAGTACACCTGCTCCTTTTATATACAAGATACTCGATGGAGGTTCTATAACTGCAAAATGAGATTGTTTTGACTATATCAGTATGGCCATTTAATAACTTCTGTTCCATGCTACAAATGATACACTACATTCTTCTAAAAGTCATGGAAACATTTACCTCACTTGACTAGATCTACCAACAACTCCAAAGTTATTTATAGCCAAGAGTTACAAATTTTGAAATTGGGAACATGGGTAAAGGATTTCAAAAAATGACATTTTCAACATTGTGCAAGTAGAGGCTGTTGCTCTTCCATCTAGTTTGTGCTCAGAGCTGCCAAAATTTTGTGTTTGCAATCCGGGAGATTGCCTAAGTCATCCCCACCCAAAGAAAAGAAAGGGGGAGACGGTGTGTGTTGGGTATGACAAAGGCAGAACATCTGAATGTTAAAAATTAGTTTGCAGTTGCTATTCTGATGTAGTTGTGTCCGAGAGTAACCTGTTTATTTAAGAAAATTGATGAACGACCACGTCATGGTCATCTTTTCCACAACCAGGGAGTATTTTATATATCCACACAAAAACATCACACTGCAAGAGATTATTAACTTTGGTCGGGATTTCGTGACACAAGCGCAGGTTCTGCGTTTCCATCAGAATCCAGAAGAGTTGTCAGCTCTTTGACTGTACTGTATGCTGACCACGTTAGTTGTGACCAACCCCATAGCGGTTGACCACTGATAGAAAAAACAACAACAACATGTTGGAGTGTCTGATAGCTCTAACTGAATGTTAAGATGTGCCGGGCTTTTCAGATAAGGAGTAATTAAACTGCGCACTGCAAAAAGTGGAAATCTATACAAAATAAAATACCTGTAATAGAGGCCAAAAGAGCTTATTTTTTTATTTAAAATACTTTTTGGTTCCAGAGACTTTTCTGTGTTAGACTAATTTGTTTATCTTCATATATGACTCAAAAAAGCAAATTGATTTAATCTAAATAAAAAAAAAAAGATACAAAATTGATCATGATTTAAACTTAATCAACTGATTTTCACTTTTTGTAATCCAGGAGTGAACTACAAGTTTGTAGTGTGTAGTGTGATGTGCCACTTTTCTCAGAGTAGAATAACCATAGCAGATCCAGGGGAGGAGGCAAAGCCAATAATGGGATCATCTATAAGGGTCTGGAAAATACAGGCCAACAGAGGTCTGCATTCTGTAAACATGTTGAACTGGGATGTGTTTATATGAACCTTTGTAGCCCAAATTCATCAGTTGAACATTTGTGCTGTCAAAAGATTAACGTTTTAACAATATTAATCTGTTTCTGTGGTTTAATTTAGATTAATCATGTATAAATATAATTTACTTTAAATCTATATCAATGGTGTTTCATTTTGTATGAGTAAAGAAACTCAAGAAAGAAGAGAATATATGCATGCAATGCTTATTAAGCATCTTTAACAACATGTACATATTCCCCCCAAAAATACATTTAACCACTTTAATGGACATGTTAGGTTACTGATTTTGTGTTATTAAGGTACTATTTTAAAGTGGAGTTTAAAATTTTGATGAAAAGAAAATAATACTTTGTTATATAACTGTTCCGTTATTTTTTTTTTTTGTATACTCAAATTTCCCATGCAGAGGGCTAACGTGCTTATAAGACTTGTTTGATTCTGCAGCAAGTCACTACCAGATCAAATGCCCATTTGTGTTGGGTGCGATGATAATGAATTAATCCACATTAAAAGGGTCAATTTTGAAAGAATACACCCTTTGGCTCAGTGATGACTGTTGGGTCTATTTTACCACACATCTAAAGTTAGATCCATTCTGGCCCATGACTACAAGCAACAGCTAGAGTAGATGTAATATGTGGAATTATATTTAGGCATGTAAGGCAGTATCAGAAGTTCTGGCAGAAATGTACATACATGTACTATTATAGGAAGAATGTAATTACTGCTGAGGAAAGCGGAAGAAAAAAGTTAGATACCCGATTAGCGAAAAGAAAAACGTCAACAATTTTTTTGTTACATGTAGACAACGTCAGAGTGACTTCAACTAAAGAATGTGTTAGATCGGTGCTTTGCAGTTAAGAGCAGTCATGTGGAAGTCCCGAGGCATTTGTAACAAGGTGGGTGTACGCAAGCATTGTGTGTCTTCCTGAAAAATGTGAATGGAAAGAAAAGGTAAAAATTACTCAATCATTTGGGTAGAAGACAAAGGGTTTACAGATAGAACTCTGGTTAAGTACTGCTGCCTTTTAAAAATGTGATTTCGCAAAACAAAGCAATATTTCCAAGAATCTTCTTTTTAATGATCTTAAGCTCATTTGTTAAGATTCTTCTTAAAACTGCTTTAATACAACAGTGTAAACGTAGTGAGTTGGGAACAAAAGTTTCAGTGTGATGATTAGTGTGTTAATTTGTGTTGGAGGGTCGCTCCATAAGTCCAGAAATCTAGTGTGCTGCTTAAAAGCTAGCCGTGGAATCAAACATGCTGCTCTAAGCAAAGAAGACATGATAGAATTAATGAACAAACCAAGGGATGACTGACTGCTTTTGTGTATTGAGACATTATGACCATTCCAGCCATCACTGATTGATGGGCTTACAGTGGAACATGCAGTTTTATGTATGATACACGTACCATTAATGTGTACAATCAGTGGGTCAACTTACCCAGCTCTCCTCGGAGACTGACCAGTTCCTCAGACAGTTCTTTGCACCGCCCCATGGATTCATCACGCTGCTCCCAAATAAAAACAGCACAAACTCAGAATGTTGTCAAAACGAAAATGAACTAATTCTGACACATTAGCAAACATATTGTGTTAAAACCACGAGACAACAACATAAAATGGTAATGTGTTTTTGAATATGAGAAAATGAAATTAAAGTTCCAAGTGCAAATATAAAAGTGCAAAACTACAGCCTCTGAGAAAAGTAAACATAATTAGAATACAGCATAAGGCGAGGAGTATTAAAAGCAAAACTTGATATTCCAATCGTGTTTAGCTTTAACTAATATTTTCAGCTGGCACAGTTTTACTTCTGCCTTCTGACACAATTAGGAAAGCAGCACTTGCTGCAGTGCTCGCTTCCACTGTACTGACCCACACAACATGCCGTTCCACAAAACATGCATAGTTAAAATGTGAATGTGAAAATAGAAAAGACAAGTCAAACATCCCACCCCAATGTAAAACATGTCACTGCAGAAAAGTCAAAGTGAATTACCTGCTTTACGTCACAGGGAGCGTAAAGGCATGCTTTGCTGCCTGAACAGCCCATGATACAGTCCTTGGATGCCTGGGTACCCCTTCCCCCCACTGGGGTTCGAACACACAAATAAAGCCAGGACAAACAGCAGTCCAAGGTGGTTGCACCACCTCCACTCACATCTTCCTTATTTAAGGGAAGGCTAAAAAAGCTGCTTCACTAGCTATGCTGCCTGACTGCAAAGTGCATTGCTGTATTAAAAAAAAAGCTCTGTAAAGGGGCAGGCATCCAAGGAAAGAACACTCCTCCCTTCCTACTGAGGTGAGGTCACTGTATGACAGCACTCCAAGTAGCCAGAATGGAGAAGCCAGATACATTGTACAGAGCAGCCTAACAGGCTGATGGGGCACGACGATAGATACGTAGTGACCTTCCCAGTGGGACTTCATTACTGCCATCCCCCCTCTGATCAAAGCATAAATCTTTCTCAAACCTCTGCACCACTCCCTTATGATCATCTGTTGACTTCATGCTCACAATTCCACTGTTACACACCCACTTACTTATTACTGTGCCAGTTCAAACATCAAGTTTCACTTCAAGAACATAATTTTACAGAAATACATAATGTCTCATGCTGACCAACCTCAAACACGCTAGACATTTTTTCAGCCTGCACTAAAAAAAAAAAAAAAAAAAAAAAAGTAAAAATTAGTTCAACCCACTAAATGAAAGGACATGTCTCACTTTATTTCAAAGGAGAAATTTTGGCTGAGAAATAAATTATATACTGTACAGTCACGTTTTGGTTGCCACTAGCTGCATTGCTACGAGTCATGGAGACTGAAGATTTATGGAACTGCATTTGTTTTGAAAGCTTTCCTTGCGAAACACGAATGCAGGCATGCACAGGTTAGTATGTAGGCACTAATGCATTTCCGCATAAACATAAGTGACATAACTGATTTTACTGTAGAAACGACTAACTGTACACAGACAAAAACACCTATGGATTTAAAAATGGTCATTTTAAAACTTAATGCGAGTCTTTTATAAGACAAGCATTTTTTTATGACGTTGGATATTATATTCCCAGGGGTTTCTCGAAAGGCAAACATTTTGTCTACAGTCTGGGGTATATAACTAAGTATATATCCCTAATCAGGCATAGAATAACAGAGTGGTCAGTCATGAACCAATTGCAATCAACTTGCTACTATTTCTTGGATATAATTTCAATATTGATTTTTAAGCCAAAACAAATACAACAAATTATGAACCTGCTCGTTTCAAAGCATGTAGTCGCTCCACTCCACGGTATCATCACACAATCCGTACATGATAAGAAACAATGTGGAGTGCTAGCTACGAGATGTGGCCACCTCCTCATGTTACCATATCAAGTCAACAGCTGGGGCATTCTCACACAGTGATGGTAAGAGCCGTCTATTCTTGGACCTTTATATTTCCACTAGATTCCACTGTCCACCACAAGCAATGAAACAGACCTCCTAATAGACCAACCAAACAATCTATGGAATAACTAAAAAAAAAATTGTCAGACAAATTAAGGTGTACATCTGTGCATAGTGATAAGTAATGGAAGCAAGCAGAGGAACTATATTGTGTTTACTACCGTAATATGTCACCCACAAAAGAAAAATGAGATTGGTGGCTGAAGTGATCATTTTCGACATAATGTCCCTCAACATTATTGTGTACTTTAATATTACCAGAACAATGTTTGTAAAATAGAGGTCTCCCCATCCAACTTTTTCACTTCCAATATGATACCACTAGTGGCTGATTTCTATATTGATCCCATACATTATCACTACAAGTCATATATACTTATATTATCTTGTAGTGTGGAATGTTAGAACATTTTTAATTAAATTGAAATCATTCAAACAGCCAACAATTGTAGGTATGAAAAACCTATTCATCATTAACCATCTGGAATGGACATATGTTGTCTTTAAGTTGAAGTGGAGTTGTAATTGACTTTTTGGTGACACTTGGTGGTTATAATAATTCAATAAGTTAAGCTCATGAAGCAGTAAGTTGAATGATCTGGACACGATTGTTACTGGATACTTTCTCATACGTGTCTGCCTTGGAGACTTTGTGTATGTGAACGTAATATGTAACTATGTTTATTTGATACTTGTTTTAAATGACAAATGTGTTTTAGACTGCATTATAGTTTAATTGGGGAAACTTATTACATACTGTAAATCTCACTGGCTTTTGTTTGCATAGCTGTCGTGTAGATGTTTGTGTATCTTTTAGTAGCCTATCCATAGCTGGTCCGGTTAACCTTTTAAAAATTACTTCACTAAAATACAAGAAAGACCAAACTTTTGTGCTTACTAGAACACATTTACTATAGCTGTGAAATGGCTGTCCTGTTTTGCACAAGTAAACACGCAGAAGGACAAATTCAAAGGAAGCCCATGAACAATCAAAGAAAAAAATCTGATACAAACATTGATTAGCACTGTAGTGGAACAGGTTCTATTCAGATATGTGGCTTTTGAACGGAAGTGGGAGAAATGGTGGGCCACCAAACCAATATGGCTACCACGCAGCAAACGGCCTGCAAACTATCTGAGTCAGGGGGCCAGATCTTACAATTAAAAGCAGATGAGCAAAAAAACATACTATGCAATGGAATCTATAAGTTATTAAAAAAAGATTTGTTGAGCGATATCATTGATTATCCATCGATTGAGTTCCCAATCATATCAAAATATCTGGTGCTCTGGACATCATTCTACATGACAAAACAGATGAAAACTTGGAAAAAGCATGGAAGTCTACAACTTCTTTGAGTGTGGCTGGGTCAAGGAATTTGGTCCAAAGACTCCCAGATAAATCATGCACAGTTTGTGCTCCGGTAATGATGTATTTCAACTTGTAGATTATTACTTTAGGTCTACTGAGGTTTGTTGCAGGCGCCGTTTAAGAGTACGGCTGTTTTTACCCGTCAAAATATAACTATTGGACTTAATGTGTGTATGCAGAAAACGTCATATGATTGCTGCCTTTGGTAAAAACTTACTGTGTTTAGGTTTTGCTCACATTTGTTTTCTTTTATTTAAACCCGCCGAGTTGGTGGTTTGCAAAACACTCGTATCAAACATCAGTTTTAAGAACTCCCAAACATGATAAAATACAAATAATACTTGAATGTAGAATAACCGTCGCAGAAACTCCAGGTTCTGTAAAAGCTTCTTTCTCTCAGGCCATGAGACTCTTGAACGCATAATAATAATTCCCTCAAATCCCTCTAAAAAACGGATGAACTCGCTGGACTATAAATACAATATAACATACATCCGTAAACGTGAATGCATATGTAAAAGTGCAATATATTTATCTGTACAGTAATCTATTCATATCTGCACCTTATTTTGTATATGCAAACACTCTGCACTTTATTGCTTGTTTATCCTGTACTACCACAAGCTAATGCAACAACATTTTGTTCTTATCTGTACTGTAAAGTTAAAATTTTAATGACAATAAAGAAGGTCTACGTCTAAGAATGGGAAATACTAAACGTCAAAAGTATTATCAAACAAACCTTTAACAACGTGCTCACTGCATACTCATGCGTTTTTCGACTCTGCTCCCATGGACTGGAGTGCTTGTTACTTAACTTGACGTGTTTTGTAAAATCTTGACATCTTTTGCCCTTCTCGATTCCTTTTTGACGAACCCTGAAAAAACTTTTATCCTTGTCGCGATTTGAACGATTACCCAAAACAATGGGAGTATAGGGCATTTTTCATTCGAGAAAGGCAAAATGCCGCCCAGAACACTATGACAATAGACGATCGCTGGCCCACCATTTGTAGTCTCACATATGTAATGAGGACAACCTTCTGAAGTGAAGAAACTCAAAAGAGTACAGGCACCAGCTGTTATTCTGCTATTGACAATGTAACAACGGCAAAACTCTTGGCTTTGTGCTGTAATATGAACAAACAGGCATGTTTGCAATGCAAAGTAGCAAGATTAATCCCTTGAGGTACTGGGCTCCTGGAAGATAATCACATGACTTTGCTTGAGCGATCCAAATCAAACATGTTTTAAAAAAAACCTGACTGGGTGATGACTGTCTGTAAATAGAGAGAGCATTTGGCTTGTTGCTTTTATTCATGTCATATGCAGAGTGACAACGACAAAATAATATGGTAGGAACTGTATATCATAGATTACTTGTTTCACAATCGTTTAAAATATGTTTGATTTTTACACTATCGCCCAGGGATTTTTTATTTTATTATTTCAAAACTAAAACAGTTATACAGGAACATCTAATATTACTGGAAAGCGAAAGTTGTTACTCTCTAAAGTGGTGAAACAAAGTAATAGTATATTAAATTACACCTTTTTAAAGGAAGTACAAGTATAATAGCAGTAGTATAAATATGCAACACTAATTGTTTTAGTTTTTTATTGTTCTTCGGTCAATGGTCAACAAAATAAACAAACTGTTGTACATTCTTAGATTGAAAATGAAAATGTTGCAGCCCGAAAGGGTTCAGGCTGAATTTGAACACTTATTGCGCCTAACCCTATAAACAATCACAAGTAAAAAATGAAATGAATTTCCGAAAATTATGAAACGTCCTTTGCACAACATATTATGAATACACATTATACAAAACATGAACGTAGTTCAATCATATACACAGTAAAGACATGTGAAATATCCTTGCGCACGTATTAAACCTTTGCACCAAATACATACTATATATACAAACAATTATACTTCCATTATTATTTATATCCCATATTTATTTTTTAATTAACTACAATGTTTATTCAAGAGTGATATATTTTTTCAAGACATTGGTCTTAAAGTGTTTATTAAATGTGTGAATGAAACTGGAACATTTTAAGGAATAATCCAAGCTGTTCCACAGTTGAACCTCCCTGACAGAAACACACATACTTTTTAAGCTCGTTCTTATGTTTGCTTTCTGAACCTCTGAGGTCATAGGGATTCTCTCTGGGTTTGAACCTTACTTGTAGACACCCAGGCAGCAGGTGGTTATGAGCTTTGTAAGTCACAATAGTAGTATTGAGGTCAAAAACATTTAATGTTTTAATGTTTTTAATTTAATGAACAGAACATTGGTATAGTAATGATAGTTCGCATAATTTACAATTCTAATTGATTTCTTTTGAAGTAAGAATATAGAGTTGATGTTTGATTTATAATTGTTACCCCAATTTCAACACAATAGTGAAGTGAAGTGAATTATATTTTATATAGCGCTTTTCTCAAGTGACTCAAAGCGCTTTACATAGTGAAACCCAATATCTAAGTTACATTTAAACCAGTGTGGGTGGCACTGGGAGCAGGTGGGTAAAGTGTCTTGCCCAAGGACACAACGGCAGTGACTAGGATGGCGGAAGCGGGAATCGAACCTGCAACCCTCAAGTTGCTGGCACGGCCACTCTACCAACCGAGCTATGCCGCCCCAGTACATAATAGTTAAGATTGATTGATTGATTGATACTTTTATTAGTAGATTGCACAGTTCAGTACATATTCCGTACTATTGACAAATAAACGGTAACACCCAAATAAGTTTTTCAACTTGTTTAAGTCGGGGTCCACGTTAATCAATTCATGGTAGATATGGGAGTATGAAATAGTTATATAACATGTTAAGGGCCTTTTGATTTAGAGAGTTTTTAATTTTATGTAACATAGCAACAATTTTTGCCATCTTTGTCTTAAGTATATCTATGTACAGTTTCCAATTGAATTTATCATCTATATAGATTCCCCAAAATTTTATTGAATACACCCTTTCTATCTCCATATCATCAATTCTTATATGACGCTGTATGTTATTTTTCCTATTTCCAAAAATTATATATATTTTACTTTATTTAGGTTGATTGATAGTTTATTGGCATCAAACCATTGCTTTAGTAGGTGGAGTTCAATCTCTACAGTCTCTAGGAGTTGGTCTAGGTCTTGCCCAGAACAGTACAGACTTGTATCATCAGCAAAAAGAATACAGTTGAGTTTTTTAAAGATTTTACAAATATCATTATTATACAGTAAAAACAATTTTGGTCCCAGTACATAACCTTGGGGTACTCCATGTGTTATAATCCTTTTATCTGAATCTACATTGTTCATATGCGCATACTCTGCCACCAAGAGAACTTTTCAACCAATCATAAGCAAGACCTCTGACACCATACCTCTGCATCTCGTTTAAAGGTAAAGTGTGATCGATGGTGTTAAAGGCTTTGCTCAGGTCAATAAAAACGCCAACAGCAAACTCCCTCTTATCAATTGCAGTGGTTACCTCCTCAACTAGTTCCATCACTGCCATGGAAGTGGACCTATTAGATCAAAAACCGTATTGGTGTTCACTTAGCAAGTTATGCTGATGAATAAAACTGTCTAATCTTGAGACAAATAATTTTTCAAGGACTTTTAAAAATCGTGAGAGTAAAGAAATAGGCCTATAGTTTGTGAACTGATGCATATCTCCACTTTTAAAGATGGGAATGATTTTTGCCGTTTTCATTTTCTTTGGGAAAACACCTTTTATAAAAGAAATATTGCATATATAAGTGAAGAGAACAGCTATGAAATCAACAATTTCCTTGATCAGCGAAAAGTCCAAGTCACAGCAGTATGTTGACTTCTTGTTTATCTGAGAATTTACAATGGTTGTGAATTCACTTTCATGAACAGGGGAAATAAAAAAACGATTCTAAATTGTTTTGAATGTTTTGTTCATTAAATTTTGCACTGCTTTCAGGTTGTACAATTTAATTTGCTAAATTAGGTCCAACATTTACAAAAAAGGTGTTAAAAGCACCCGTTATTTCTTTAGGGCCATTTATAGTTTGATTCTTTTCTATAAAATAGCTTGGATGTTCCTTATGTGTCATGTTTTTTTTTTTAATGATACCATTTAAAACTTTCCACGTACCCTGGATGCTATTTTTATGTTGTTCTAATAGGTTACAGTAATATTTTCGTTTGCTGTGCTTTATTATTTGTGTTAACTTATTTTTGTACGTTTTATATTTGTGTTCAGTTTCTTTGGTTCTGTACTTTAAATGTCTTCTGTAAAGATTATTTTTCTTTTTGCAAGACTTCAATATTCCTCTTGTGATCCACGGTTTGTCCTTAACGGTGCTCTCTTTAATGTCATATTTTTTTATTTTTTAAATTAGTTAGTGTTTATCGTACAGTTCTACAAAAATATTAAGAAAAGTTTCATATGCCTCATCCGGGTCTATGGAAGTATAAACCCCCACCCCTCCCAGTCTTGAACACATAACTCAAGACTTGAATGCTGCCATAGTTTCTGGTGTGTGGTGTCTAACAAATCTATATTGAACTGATTTTTTTTTCTCTTATCAAAGAAATTGTGGAAAATGCTGAATACAGGTAGATGATCACTTATGTCATTGACTAGTAGTCCAGCTGTTACTTGATTCTCCGGTTGATTGGTAAAAATGTTTTCGATCAGTGTGGCAAAGTCTATTGTCATTCAGGTTGGTTTTGTTATAAGGGGAAATAAATTATTACTGTACAATCAATCCTGTTATAAAATCTGTTGTTTTGGTACTGTCCATGGGGTTCAGAATATTGATATTAAAATCACCGCACACAATATGGATTTTGTTTGACTTACTAAACAAATAATCAAATTTTTCATTGAACATATCTAAACATGATCAGGTGTTCCATAAACACAACTGACATTTATTTTTTATTTATTTTTCTACTTCAATTTCTACAGTTATACATTCAAAGACTCCAGCTATAGCAGTTGATTTGCTGTCAATCTTCCAACATTTTAAATCTTGATTTACAAAAAGTGGTACTCCTCCTCTCCTTTTACCAACTCTGTTTGTGGTGAATAATTCATAACCATCCAATCTCATTTCACAACATTTGTTGTCATCGAGCAAAGTCTCTGAGACTGCAACAATACTACATTTTTTGAACTGGCTCATATATTTTCTAATATTGTCAAAAAATTGTATACACGCTTCGGCTATTAAAATGTAATACAGTAAATGATTTCTCCACATTCACACATTTAAATTTTTCGTCTGTGTAGTACTCACAGTTTCTGGTAACATTATTGTAAAGATTACAATTGGCATCTATATAACTGCCAAACTCATTTAAATTACAGTTATAACTGATATTGTCAGAAAAGTCTAGTTGAATATGACTATAATTATTATACAGTTTACTACTACGATTATTATCAGTACTTCTACATTCAAATTCCTTATTACCAATATGGTAAATATAGTTTTTAATTCACTTTCCATTATATTTTAGTTTATTTTTCTTTGTACAAATGACCCATTTGTATCCACCTCTAGTGAAACATTTGCATAGAAACACACACACTTAATATGATTATTCTGAAAAAAGAGTTGTCATACCTCTGCCAGCGTTTTCTGCAAGACAACAGTAACTGCCTCAAATCTGCAGGTAGAGGCTGCAAGTAGTTCTCTGAGATGTTGGATTCTCTGATCCTTAGTGTCACCCTGTGGGAGAATCGGCGGTACCACATCAGGGCGTCCAGTATTCCGCTTTGATTGGGATGTTTCCACTTGCTGCAGAGGTGGTTGCTGGCGGCAACTGGCTTTTGCTTTGTTCTTGTCTACTGTAAGAGAACATGTGTCGAGAGCCGTGACAACATTCATAATCATCATTGTCATGCCCCGTTCCATAAGCACAACAGTTGGTCTGACAACACCTCCAACGCTATACACCCTAAAAAATGTTGCAAGCTCCGATGTCCAAATTGTCAATGGTTCTGAAGTCTGCAAAGGTTCTATTCAACCAGCTGTACTGACGAGCCCCTGTCCTGCCAGACATATAGACCTGACATACAAATGGATACCCTGAATGCAATTATTTTTCCATTTCCTAATTTTCCTGAAGGAACTCTCCTGAAGGAATCAATAAAGTACTATCTATCTGTCTATCTAATTCAATGTAGAGCTCAGTAGACCTGGTCACCAAAGGCAGCTTGTTTTGCTTCTGTTGATTGAGATCAGCTTTATAAATACATCACCACCCATATAAAGGGCACGATCCATCCATCAATCAAAATAAAATACCTAAATATCTGACACCTGTGAAAAACAATGACAATACCCAAGAGGAAACGTGTCCTGCGTGTTGCGTAACAAGGCAACAAGATTAAGCTGAGACATACCAGCTCTGATTGGTGGAATACTATACCAGCAGGGAATATAGTGGGGTTGTTAATTGATTCACACAGTACCGCAGGCAAGTATTGTTTTAAAACAAATATATCGATATGTCGGACAGAAATAATTGCAGTGTGTGCCACAGTGCACTGCATAAGTACTATCAACAAACTGTGACCAAGTGTATTTTTGCTATACAAAACAATGATTAATACGTGTTGGTAGTTAAGCAATGAAGCCTGTAACTTACTTTGGAAATAACTTATCAAAGGCCTCTTCGATCAGTGCAAAAACTATCAAAATCATGTAATAATGTATCGTATATTTAATAGGTGTTACACATCAGGATAGTACAGCTTGCTGATTTTTGATGGCATGGAATTAAACAGATCATCATGTCATGGAATTAGACAGAACATGATTGGGCTCTGCTTCTCAGCAATACATTGCCTTCAAAAGCAGCTGACGTTTTATTGAATTAGGACACCCTCTACTGGCTGTAAAAACAATGTTCCAGATTTGGGAATATCAATGATTAAGATGACATGAAATATCAATGTAAATGTTGTGGCGGTGTCAACATAATGCTCACAATAAATTAGTTGTTAAATACATATGTAACCGAACATTTTTATTTTTGGAATTAAATAGATATAAACCTAAATGTAATTATTCATCAACCTTAATTCTTTAATTATGAATGCCCTTTGAAAATGACCAAAAACAAAGCATGTTTAATAGACATTTAATATTCTATGTGGAAGAAATTGCACATATGTCTCAGAATATATATTCTATTTAGTGCCTAAATATCCAAATAAATTGCTGTACTAATGTAGGCATATTGCACATGTAGTTAGAATGCTGTGGGTCTTTGAAGTAGTGTTTATTTAGATTATTTTCCAATGAATGATAACAATGAATAGATAAGTTGCGAGTTGCACATCTTTGGCTTTGTATGTGGCCAAACTGAATAAGTTTTTTTAAGATTAAAGACCAAAAAATATGGCCCAATATTTTGTTGGATACAATTGTGTTATGAATTGATGAGATTATTACATTTAACTTTTTCAATACATTCGGGAGTACATTTTATTTTAGTTATTTTAGTTTTATGTTTGGAGTGCAAATGTTGGATCTCATGCAGCCATTATACGTATACACACCCACTATGTAATCCATTATATTGTTAATACCCCTCAAATATTTTTATAATATAAAGAACTGTAAAAAAACACATTTATTGTGCCAATAATATAAATAATATACCGAAATCATTTTGTATGCACACCAATTTTCCACAGGAGCTTTAAATATCGGTCATGATGGCTAGTGGCATTACACAGAATGTCTGTTATGCATTACTTGACAACATGAAACAGGCTAAAAAGCTAAAATATGAACATCTTCTAATCGCAACAAGAGTTGTCAGTCATGGTGAAGCTGACACTATGGTTGGTAAAAAAATTGGCATTCAAGTTTTTATTTTTATTAGATATAACGTTACTTAACCCTCCAAAAATAATTTTGTTAAGTGCTCAGTGTAATAAGCACCAGTCTAAAAATATTGCTTCTTTGGAGTTGCTTTCTGTCTTCTGTCATTGACAGTTCTACACGTGATCCGTCAGATAATGTGGACTGAGAAGTGGGACGACACCGGGGAGGAACTCTTCTGCGCACGATTAACTGCAGGTGTAATTTAAAATTAGATGAGTGCATATTTGCATATGTGCGCAGCATGCTTTTAAATTAGAAGAGTGCATATCTGCATATGTGCGCAGCATACTTTTATTAATCAGATTTTTTTTGTGAGTACCAACATTTTGAGGTTCCTACTAACGCAATGTTTCACATTGGAAACCACACACTTAGTGTGGATTCCAACACCACACCAACTTAGTGTCCTAGTGGTTGGAGTGTCCACCCTGAGATCGGTAGGTTGTGAGTTCAAATCCCGGCCGAGTCATACCAAAACCATAAAAATGGGACCCATTACCTCCCTGCTTGACACTCAGCATCAAGGGTTGGAATTGTGGGTTAAATCACCAAAAATGATTCCTGGGCGCGGCCACCGCTGCTGCCCACTATTCCCCTCACCTCCCAGGGGGTAAACAAAGGGATGGGTCAAATGCAGAGGGCAAATTTCACCACACCTAGTGTGTGTGTGACAATCATTGGTACTTTAACTCAACTTAACTTGTTTAAATGAGGCTCTAACCGACTAATTTTCTACTGTTTTGTGCCCAGAATAAATTGTTTTACTATGTTTTATTTTAAAAATAAAAATCTGCAAATTATTTTTCCTCCTCTGACTAGTGAGGTCTCAGCAAAATACAGAGCATTTATTTCAAACATCCTCCTTGCAGCCTGCACAACAATTACAGCAGTTTCTGTTTCTAATGCCATGCAAGGAGATATCTCACCATAGAACGTTGATGATAACAACCAGTCACTTTATTGAAGTGCTAATTTGACACAATACCGGACAATTCAGTTCAGTGTAATGTTGTATAAACCAAACTGGAGACTTACATTTCATCTTCTGTAATAATAAATGCAGCACTGTAAATCAAATTCAATTTAAGTCAATAATGCTATTAATTTTAGAAAACATGCATCCCATTTCAAATTCCATTAGAAAAACTATTACTTAATCATTCAAAAATAGCAGGGAACCACTTTACAAACTGATCAACAGACACAGTGATGCTTCCATGGATCAACCGTGAGACCAACATAACATAGGTTCATTTCAGAAACATGCATTCCATTACAAATTCCATTAGAAAAAGTATTACTTAATCTTTCAAAAATAGCAGGGAACCACTTTACAAACTGTTAAACAGACACAGTGTTGCTTCCATGGATCAACCGTGAGACCAAAATAACCTAGGTTCATTTCAGGCTGAAACAGGAGATCTGGGTCTCTCTGTGAGGGCAATATGAAACCAGTCACACACACACACACGCACACTAAAAAACATGTATTAACTTATGAAAGCAAATATCTCAAGTAAATTTATGTGTAAATAAAATGTTTTAATCCTAACTGAATCCTACTACAGTATCTTGGTGGTATTTACTGTGAATGCTACCAATACATGAAAGATAAACCTGCTCCTACTTTGCCAACAAGTTAACAGTCATGCTAAACATAGATGCCCACATTTTACAACACAGGTCAACTACCAAAAGCTCAGCTAATTTAACCAAAAGACACCGACAAGTTAACAAATAATATAACATAAGGTTACAAACCTGCTTGAAAAACCAGTGAAGTTTTCCTGCATCCAGACAGCAGCTGAATGTTTCGGAGTAAACCCTTTGCTGTCAGACGCACGTGGATGTTTGAGAGGGAGAATTTTGGAGACCATAACATTGCTCATAAATCAGGCTAGAAAGCCACTGTTTTAGTCAACAAGTGCATACAAAAAAAAAATCTATGTATTCGGTATACACTGAACACATTCTCAAGTACCAGGCTGCTGATAACTTAAAAAACTGTTAAAAATCACTTATTCCATTGAGTGTTGAGGAAAAAAACTGTTAAAGTACTGATAGATCAGCAATGTAGGACAGCATGCAAGATTTCCAAAAAACCTAATCCTGCTGGTAAAGCCTACAATTCCAGACGTGATGATGATGTTGCTGTAGCTAAAGCAGGAAGCGAGGATGCCAAGGTTGAGAAGGGGGATGGGAGGAGCAAAAAAACATTGCAGCCAATGACTATTTTCACCGGCCCCCCCCATATTCTCTCTATGTTACATGGAGAAGAGATGACAAGCCAGCTCTGGGCAAGGTTTGCTAAACTAATGCTGTAATGTTAATTTTCCAGAGGGATCTCTCCTGAAGGAATCAATAACATTCTATCTATCTATCTATCTATCTAAGCAATGACTTTGTGATAGCATCAATTCCACAATGTTAAAGAAGAATTGCACTTTTTAAAATTTTTGCCTAAAATTCACAATTCCTATGAGAGTTAAGAACACATTTTTTCAGTGCATTTTAACTTATGAAAAAATGTGAATAAAAGTCTGCTTATAATTAAGCTAATGGAGCCATGATGTTTTTGTGTCTGTTGACATCCATCCATCCATTTTCTACCGCTTATTCCCTTTTTGGGGTCGCGGGGGGCGTTGGCGCCTATCTCAGCTACAATCGGGCAGAAGGCGGGGTACACCCTGGACAAGTCGCCACCTCATTGCAGGGCCAACACCGATAGACAGACAACATTCACACTCACATTCAAACACTAGGGCCGATTTAGTGTTGCCAATCAACCTATCCCCAGGTGCATGTTTTTTTTTTAGAAGTGGGAGGAGGCCGGAGTACCCGGAGGGAACCCACGCATTCACGGGGAGAACATGCAAACTCCACACAGAAAGATCCCGAGCCTGGATTTGAACCCAGGACTGCAGGAACTTCGTATTGTGAGGCAGACGCACTAACCCCTCTGCCACCGTGAAGCCCGTGTCTGTTGACAATAACCCAATAAATAAACATCCAAAAAAGCGGCAACGATACTCCATTTGAATTTTGCGACCTGAATATTAACAAAGTATTGGCGTTACCGTTATCGTAAGCGCTAACATTAAGGCCCTACATTTAGCGGCGCATTGATCAGAGAAAGGCAACTACCTGCTGCTGTATTGACATCATGAGCTGGAGAACTACTTTCTTGCCTTGAAGCTAGTAAAAATTAATTTTAAATTATAAATCATGTCTCACCTGGATAGTAAAATGATGTGGATATAAACTGAGAAATTGGTACACTTTGACAGCCAACTTAGTCGGAAATGGAAAATAAGACCCAAAATGACACTGTCTGTGCACATTTTTTTTTTACCTTTTTAAAGAAAATATGAAGTTATCTACGTTTGCTATGACGTATATATCAACTATGCTCCTGGACATGCTCTTGCCACCAGAATAGAAGATAATAGTGAAGTGAATTATATTTATATAGCGCTTTTCTCAAGTGACTCAAAGTGCTTTACATTGTGAAACCCAATTTCTAAGTTACATTTTTTTTTTTTTTTTAAACCAGTGTGGGTGGCACTGGGAGCAGGTGGGTAAAGTGTCTTCTTGCCAAGGACACAACGGCAGTAACTAGGATGGTGCAAGCTGGGACCGAACCTGCAACCCTCAAGTTGCTGGCACGGCCGCTCCACCAACCGAGCTATACCGCCCCAAATATATAAAATAGAATATATCTTTATTGTCATTGTACATTGTACAATGAAATTGTATGCAGAACTAATTTAGTGCAAATTCATCCATAACACATAAAAACATAGATAAATAGATAAAAATACATAAAATACATAAAAATACCAAGCATACAGCTCACATGTCATTGTTATCTTGTGTTCAGCGACACTATTGCTCTCAGATAAAAAGTGTTCTTAAATCAGTTTGTCCGGCATTTTATTGTCCTGTATCTCCTGCCTGAGGGCATCAGTTCAAAAAGTTTATGTCCAGGGTGAGATGGGTCCTTTATGATGTAAAAATGTACCAAAAGGTATTTTAGCAATCTAGGGGAAACCCTGCAGATCCAATCACATGTCACAGCTTCGAAAAATAAGGGTGGTCTCCAGGTTATGAAAAAGCTCCATGCCTAGACTGTAATTCAAGTTGAGTTTTAGTGAAAGACAATCTTATATCTGAATTAACACCAAGGTCACGCTCACTGGTCACCAAGCATATTAAGGACATAGAATACAGTACAAAAAAAAATTAAAAAATAAAATAAAAATAAGTATTAAATGAAACTAAAGATCTTTGTCTGTGGTTAACTGTAGCAAGCTTGCAATATGTTATGTTTAAGATTTTAATGATTTCCGACTGCCGTGATTATGCACGTGTCCGCACTGAGAACTACGGCTGTAAACTGGGAGAAAAGTTTATTTTATCTGAAAGTGTTTCGGCGTGGTTGCAGCTGGCATGAGCTTGTTTTGATTTTGAAATAAAGAGATTTTTGACCAATTGCCTTGTTGTCATCCTTGTAACATCTGGGAAGACGTTACAACACAAGCGGTAGTCAGCGCATACAAGAGTATCTACACTAGTTCTCCACTACTTCAATAGAAACTTCTTACCTGTTCTGCTTGGTGTTGGATGAGTTAATTGGGAAGAAAGCGGCCTTTTCAATAGAGTGACAGAAGGGGTACATGATCCTTTGTTGCTATTAATAGCAGGTGGTACAACTGTAGAACACATTTTGACAGAGGCTGATGAAATAAAAGACAAGAAGTAAAAATCAAGAATAAAATACGTGATGCAATATTGTCTGTGATTAAGCACATGAGTTAATAGTTAATGCATTGCATTTGACAGCCCTAATATCACTAGTGAAAATAAAAAAATAAAAGTATTTTTGCACATGAATGCAATATTTGAGGACACGGCCAATAAAGGTCTTATCAAAGAAGGCTGGTCTTATTGATATATGTACTTTGGACATGTGTGTGTGAGAGTATTCTTACTTGTTCCATTGTTTTTTACAGGGTTTGAAATTAGTCTTGGCTTTGGTACAACAGTCTTGAGAAGGGTTTGTCTATGTGGAGTTCCTCCAGAAGCTGTAGGGAAAGCACAGACAAGTGGTTCAAAATGCAGAATATATTAGATAGCATGTACACATGTGAAGGCATTTTCATCATGACCACATTGATAGAGGTGAAAACATGGCCTCAATATTATCTAAATTATAATCTTACTTTAAAATCATACTTACTCCTGCAGTGCATTGTAACATTTCCGTTAAATGCAGCAAACAACGGGATTATACAAAAGTGATACGATCCAATGAGCATGCATGTCAACAGAGTGACATCATAGCTGGACCCTGCTATCCCCTCAGCCCCGATAGAAGAGTTTGTAAAAATGTGAGTAGGAGACTCTGTCCAAGTGCAGCTCCGACGTCCAGCCATTTGTCTTAAACACAACAATGAACAGGATTGTTGATCCTTTATTAGTCCCAGACATCGGTGATACCACAGTATGTCTACCATATACGCCTCTAGGCAGCGCAGTGTGTGAACTAGGCTGGAACAGAATCTGCTGCCTTGACAAACAACGGGACAGGAGGGTCCCAGTTTAAAAACATCCCGTAATCCAATGAAACTGCCATACTGCTGCTGCTTGCAATGGGCTAATCAATACACATTAAAATTCATGTTCCTGTGCAACATGCATGGTTTGATATTCTCGGTGACATTAGATCACTAAACAATAACAAGGAAAAGCTAAATATACAGTAACAGTACATTATTTTCAACTGCACCTCTTGACCAATGTCAGCTGCAATATGCTGCAGCTTACTACCTATGACCTTGAATCGAAAAATAAATAATGTTGTCCCTCACCACTTGAGTCTAATGGGTTTTTTGAAAACAGTTATCAATCCTACCATGATTTCTCAAAGTTGAGGGTTTGACTACAACCTATTATTTGTCAAGATATATGCCTATTAATGCAAATTTTATGCATCTGTGGCCTGGGTTGAGCATTTTAAAGCAAAAAATGGCAAAACCATCTTAAAATAACAAATGTAAGGTTCTGTACTTTATTGCACTGCAGATTATAATCATCCTCGCTGATCAGGTTGGAGTATTTTCACAGGTTGGAGTATTTTCACAGGTTGAGGGTTGCATTTAAGAACTGTGTGTGAATTACTATAGAGAACAGGTGTCAAACTCAAGGCCAGATCTGGCCCGCAACATCATTTTATCTGTCCCGCAGACACCTGTCAATAAAGTACTTAATATTTTCGCACTAAATGTACTTTATTGTTTTCATTTTTACAGAAATAATATATGTACTGCTTGAAATTGCATTACTTTTCAACTTTAATGGTATCCTTTATTGCAAAAAATAATTACAGTATATTATCATAATTTCCAAACATTTTTTGTCTAAATAAAAATAAATACTTAATATCTGCTTGACTTATGATTTTACAGCAAACTACCTGTCAAATTAACAAAAATGAAAATAAATTTTACGGTGTTCCTCACAGCAAATTACTTACTAAAAAATAAAAAAAACTACCATTTTTTTTTACATTAAAATTCTGTTGATTGAACTACCAGTTTTTGACTGTAAAATCAATGGTTGTTGTTTTTAACGATGTATTACTGTAAATGGAAAGACGGTACATTTGTTTTTACGGTAGAAAAACTGGCAGCTAATTTGCCAGAATAAAAACAGAGCTTGTTTTTCCATTACCAATATAATGTTGTAAAAATTAATTTATTAGTAAATTTTAGCAACTAAGCAGCTAGCTTTTCCCATCTCTTTCTGTAAAAAAAATAAAAACAAAACAGTGGTATTGTTTTGATATTTACTGTAAAATGTTGTAAGAAAAAACACTTTTACAGTAATATTTTGTAAATGTATAGTTTTTACTGTAAAATCGACAGTCTACTTAAAAAAATTTATCTAATCATCAATGAAGTTCAGAGCCAAATTCATACATTATTCGCTGTTACAAGCAGCCCTCTGATGGCAGCCGCCATAACTGCAATGTGGCCCTCGATGAAAACGAATTTGACATTACTGCTGTAGGGTATGTCTTATTCATGTCATATATGTAAGATAGTAAATGTATTATTTCCAATAATATGTCTACTATATTGGGTAAAACAAATGCAAAAGTGACTACAGGAGTGGTATTTAATGTTAGAGGGTTCTAATAAAGTTACAAACCATATTTAGAAGGTTTTAAACAGTTGTTTACGTTCTAACTATTAAAATATTTGATTTATGAATGAGAACTACTACTTTGCAGAAATTCTCTTATCACTGTTTGGTTTGGAACTAATTAACTGTGATAAATGAGGGAGGATGGTATAATTTCTGAGATCAAGTTTCTCTCTTTTGGCAGATGAGGACCTATTTAGAGGATTTGCCCGTAAGTGAAGTGAAGTGAATTATATTTATATAGCGCTTTTTCTCTGTGGACTCAAATCCTTTTACATAGTGAAACCCATCAAGTAAAATACCGGTGCAGGTGGCACTGGGTGCAAGTGGGTAAAGTAGTATCTTGCCCAAGAACACAACGACAGTGATGAGGATAGCGGAAGCGGGGGTCGAACCTGGAACCCTCAAGTTGCTGGCATGGCCGCTCTACCAACCGAGCCCCGTCGCGTCGCCCCTTTTCAGCGAGTCACGATGTAGACCACTCTTGTTCACATCCAGAAGTGTTCAGAAATATTTTTGGCTTACCCTAAAAACATGTTGCATCAACCTGAATTTGTACTAACATATTTAAACAGAGGCATTGAATTGCCTGTGTAAAACTTTAAAAAGATTAACCATGTGTAATCACTGCACCTTCATTCTGGTCACTGCCAACAGTTCCTACATGTTGACTCCTGGATGTCAACAAGATCTTGCGAGGTAGTTTAGAGGCAGGAGTAAGGAGCGGCCCCATAACAGAGGGGCGCGACGGAGTCTGAGCAGGCCGGGATCCATTCAGCTGGTACTTAACACTTGCAGATGAGGCTGGTGCAAAGGACTGCTCTCCTGTTGCTTGAGTCCTTTGACTGCCTGTTATTAAATACAAAGTTGGAGATTAGTAGGATAATGTTTTTTTTAGATTGGACATGTGTATAAAATGTGGAATGACTAAAACAGAGTTGACGTATATATAGACAATGTAATTTTCCTATACAATAACCATTTGATTGGAATGAGCATCTTCCTTTTTTGGGATGTATACAGGGCTGTATCGGTCTAACCTAACCTAAACATTAGTAGTAAAGAAACTACAAACAGTAGCGAAAAAAAAAAGATCATTAATGAACAAATAAGTATTACCTTTATTAATAACTATACTTCAAATAAAAATAGAAAACTTACCAATGTTACGTACTAAAGCCAACATGTCAGACTTACAACACAATACTTTTACAACTTAAGTAGGTTGTCCCTGAAGCTGAACTGTGTATGGAGAGGGGTTGGGGGGGAACAGCGCTTAAAACCTCCCTTTCCTTCCCATGTTTTCCACACACTCGGGAGAGTTATCTTCCTTCCCTAAGACTCCTCTTACAATGAAAAGCAATAGAAAGCTGTACGGACATAAACACATGGAGATAAGACAGCTCATTTTGAAGAATGCAGCCCTCATATTAAAAGTGGGAAATATCACCCTCTAACGGAGAAGCTGCTTAAAAACAAAATAAATACTTGCAGCAATAATCTATTAATCTATGTGAATAGTATTCTACAGCAAGTAGACTTCCTGCCAAAAGTTATATAACAGAAGACAAAATGCAACATTAGCATTGTCTTACCTGCAGTACTGTTCTGCTTCGACTGTGGTGTGCCTACTACCCCTTTAGACACCCTGAAGTCAACATTTGAACTGGGTCCTTGTCTCTGCCTGATAGACTGACTCGCAGTTGGAGGTTGGGAAAGGGATGTTGCTCGGGATTGTCTTGGAACGGTCTGTCCTCGAGCTTTGCTCTTAGTCCGATCCAAAGAGGACCCAGGTGCTCTGCCAGGTTCTGTCTGTAAAGATGTGTAAGATTCTCAGCTTTTTGAATGTTTATGTTGTTCCTAATGTAAAAGTCACACACACATTAAATATATTTTAAGTACTGTAGATTACATTTACATATAGGAAATGTTTTGCAGCTCTTGTAATCAACATTAGGGTTGTCCCGATACCGGTACCAAAATGTATTTCGATACTTTTCTAAATAAAAAAATGACTATTGGCTTTATTCTTACAAAAAAATCTTACGGTACAATAAACATATGTTTCATATTGCAATCAAATAACAATTTTGGCCTTAAATAAAATAGTGAATATACTAGACATCGTGTCTTTTAGTAGTAAGTAAGTAATTTGTTATTGATGTATGCAGTAACATATTGTGTCATTTCTCATTCAATTATGTTGTCAAAATAATAAAGGACAAGCTGTAAAAATGGATTGTTAATCCACTTGTTCATTTACTGTTAATATATGGTTATTTTTCATTTCAACATGTTCTATCTACACTTCTATTAAAATGTAATTATCACTTATTCTTTTGTTTGGACTTTGGATACTTTACATTAGTTTTAGATGATACCACAAATGTAGGTATCGATCCAATACCAAGTAGTTTCAGGATTATGGATATATTGGTCATAATTTATGTCCTCATGTTTTCAGGGACATATTTAAGGAGTTTATAAACATATGAATTTAAAAAAAGAGGAAAAAATATTTTGTGACGATAAAAAATATAGATGTAACCATAGTAGTATCGGCTAGATACACTATATGTTGATTATGCTAAACCTAATTGACATATTTGGAAATGTAGTTTACGTATAAGTTAAAATAATATAAATAGTACTTTAAAATATGTCATTTAATTTCATACTATTAAAGATAAACTTATACTCACCACCAGGCTGATTTTATTAACTTCTCTGGGGGAATCGTTTGCAGGTCTTTTTGTGACATCAGTCTGTGAGGGCACTTTACTCTGGGAAGAGTTGTTTAAAATCCCAGTTTTGCTCTGTTTTTCCTGTCCGGGAAATACAATGGTGGTTGAGAACTTAGCAGCTTTCCTTTGCTTGGGTGGTCGAAGTAGAGATGACAAACTCTCTGATGAGCATCTAGGCCTTGTCTTGACATAGCTCAAAGTTGAGCCTGCCTTGACCTCAATTTTGTTTGACATGTGCTTCTTTGGAGTCAGTTCAGAATCTTTCTGCCCACTTTTAGCAGAAGGTTTTTCACAGGATGAATTTTGGTCGCCGGTGGACTGAACTGGAATGTCTACTTTTTGGCCTGAAGCTGTGTGCGCTTTCTCAGAACTGACGGTGCTGCAACATGGTGTTTGAGCAATTTTACTTGCTGGGCTGGATATGATACTTTTACCTTTTTCATTCCCAACAGTATGATCGGGTGACTGTATGATTGTCACACCTAAGTGAACAGCCTTTGGAATAACTTGTTTCTGCACATTTATTTCCCTTTTAGCAGTGGCAGGCAAAAAGGCAGCAGCTTTTCCTATTCTGCTATTGGTATGTCTAGTACCAATGGGGTTGCTGTGCAAATGTGCTTGCAATTGCTTGTGTTGTGGAGAAGATCCTGAATCCCCAGTTCTGGTCACAACTTTAGATTTCACATTCCTCAAGTCTGATTTAGGAATTTTTTTAATCTCATTTTGTTTTACTTTGCTTGGAGATGGTGATAATCCTACAGCCAAATTCTGTGTGGGAGTGACAGATGTTTGTTGTTTTTCAGCTGGTAATGATATTGGCCTCTCATTATCTTCAATGCAAGAAGATTCTAAATGTGAGGGAAGTATTTTAGTGACAGTGTTTGGTACTGGTGTAGATGCCTTACTATTTTGCATAACTGCCATTGTGGGCACAAAGATTGTGCCCTTTTCTGGCGTAAATTCTGCAGAGAAATGTACCACCTCTGCTTCCATGCATGTCAATTGCACCTGTTTCTTATCATCAGGAGAGGCTCCGCACAGAAACGTCATAAAAAGATCTCCCGGATTTCCACCTGGCCGAACCCCAGAAGAGGGTGCTGTACTCAAATTGTCTTCCTCAGGGAGCTCCCAGTTGTCTGCCAGGATAAAGGTCTTGCCAAGGTATGGGTTCCCGAGGGTCACCTCAGCTGCATTCTCACACACATCTGGCAAGGTGAGTGTGCTCAAAATCTTGGATTCATCAAGAAATTCGGCATGCGCTCTGGCTGGTGAGATGGTCGAATCATCGAGGGAAGAAAACACAGAGAGGGACTGGTCTGCCAAACAAAAACTGTTGCTCCTCATCACCATTTCCTCAGAACTCATCGAGCAGCAGTTAGTCTCAGTTGATCCATGCTGAGAAGTGTCACATGAACTTAGTTGGCTTTCTTCCGTTATCCCAACAGAGGCAACATCCCCTTTATTACAACTGAAAGAGAAGTACTCTTCAGTCTCTTGATTGTCTTGTGACCTTGAGTTTTTATTGCAGAAATTCACATGATCTTCGAGAAGGGTGTTGATATATGTTTGGGAAAGCCTCCTGCCTGAGTCACAGGAAGAATTATCTTGTCGTGGAGGAGTGATTTGCAAGCTATCCAAAAGAAAGCTTTCAGCGATACAATGGTCCAGCATGTGGATGTCTGGTGAGCTGCTGGTTTCTCTATTAGTCGATACACTACTGGAGGAGTTTGGTGATGGAGAAAGGGATCCATTGTTGTAAGGACTCTCGGATGAGAGAACAAGCTGCATGTCCCCGTGGGGCAGAGGAACTGTAGCAATGTGTTCATTGCAAGACATATCACATGTTGATTTAGGCATTGATGGTTTGGATAGGGTTATATCTTGAAAATTCCAAAGAGTTACAGTCGATCAGGCAAGTTGATCCTCAATAAACATCTGTCAAGACAAAAAAAAAAATATCAATGCAATGCAAAATGAATAAGAACACTCAATATGATCATTGGAGGCTTATTTAGTTTTACTCTTGTGCCAAGGTTTACAGTAAGAGATAACATATTTCAATAGGCTTTATATATAGGACCTGCTCTTGTCAGTGCTGATCGTTGTAAGAGTAGCTGGATGAGCAAATTATTCATGAATAAGTTACATTAAAAATGCAAAGGTCCTTGGGATTATTTCTGAGCAACATCAACATCTAACAAATAGCTAATTACCCCTATTGTTTCATTTCAGCAGTTGTACAAAATTTCTAAAAAAATATATATTTTCACTAGACGTTTACTTTGAGCCACAATCAGTACACATCAAAATAAGATAAAGACACTACATTATAGATTTGCATGTATTAAAACACGTGCCAACTTGATCGCACAAGCGAATCTGATCTAAGTTTGTGAGCAGAGGAGTGTATCTCTCAAGTGAACAAAATAAAGGACGCAATTGCCACTTTATTAAGCATGTCTGTCTTCATAAACATGCAGAGTATAAGCTGATCATCAGAACACCTACGATACTCGAAGGATAATTACACAGTGTGATTTACCGAGACTAAATACATCCAAAAAGCATGTGCAATCTGGTATTTGCTCAAAAATGGTCAGTGAGAAAGGAGTTGATCGCGCTACAGCTCTGTCGTACATATGCTTGTCAACATATATGGACTGCCAAAAATAAAAATACAAGACATTGTCCATTCAGCCATATCATTTACTAATTTTAAAGCTGCTGGATGACTTAAAGTGTCCTATTATGCGAAACCAACTTTCTTTTTTACCTGTTGGCGCCTGTTTTGTGTATTTCTGATTCCGATAAGTCCCGAGAATTTGAGATCAAACCCCAATCTAAACCAGCCATTTGGAATTTGAGTAGTGACGTATTTGCCATTAAGTACGTCAGTGAATAACTCCATATATGCAAAGATTTACCCGAAGAGCTTTGCACAAGTCCGCCATTGTGGTTCGGATTTGTATAAAACAAAACAAATCTAGGCATTTTGGTGTCTAATGTCGTTTCTTCTTTTTTTATTTTTTTTATTTATTTATTTATTATTATCATTATTTTTAATGGCGTTTGTTTTTTCATATACATCCATCCATCCATTTCTACCGCTTATTCCGTTTTTTTGGGGGGGGTCGCGGGGGGCGCTGGCGCCTATCTCAGCTATACGCAAAAAAAAACTTCTTGCTATGTGCATTTTCTTCGGTCTGGAACATTTTACCCGGCGCTTGCAGTTAGCACCAGCATCTCCCATCTCCGGGCTTAGCATATGTGTTTTTATTTGTAGATGCGCTGCAGAACATCTAAAATGCCCTGAAAATACATAATAGTCTGCGGCACCATGGCAAAATATTACCCACCCAATCTTAAAAATAAGGGTCTTCAACATCAAAACAAATTAAAGTAATACATTCTATGAATTGATGTACAGTTGTGGTCAAAAGTTTACTACATACACTTGTAAAGAACATGTCATGGCTTTCTTGAGTTTCCAATAATTTGTACAGCTCATACTTTTTTGTGATGGAGTGATTGGAGCACATACTTGTTTGTCAAAAAAAAAAACATTCATGAAGTTTGGTTCTTTTATGAATTTATTTTGGGTCTATTAAAAAAGGTGACCAAATCTGCTGGGTCAAAAGTATACATACAACATACATTGTCAATTTTGGTGATGTAGAAAAGTTACAATCAAATCAAATTAGCTTCATGGTATGGCCTCTTAACTTCATGTGAGTGATTATGATTGACGACACCTGTTGACTTGTCCCAGCCCATTTAAATAGGGCTCATGTGATACAAACGCAACAATGGGAAAGTCAAAGGAACTCAGCACAGATCTGAAAAAAAAATTCATTGACTTGAACAAGTCAGGAAAGTCACTTAGAGCCATTTCAAAGCAGCTTAAGGTCCCAAAAGCTACTGTGCAGACAATCTTTCGCAAGTATAAAGTACATGGCCCAGTTTTGTCACTGCCACGATCAGGAGGAAAACGCAAGCTATCACCTGCTGCTGAGAGAAAATTGGTCAGGATGATAAAGAGTCAATCGAGAACCACCAAAAAGCAGGTCTGCAATGAATTGGAAGCTGTTGAAACACAGATGTCAGTGTCCACAGTCAAGCGTGTTTTGCAGCGCCATGGACTGAAAGGCTACCCTGCAAGAAGGAAGCCATTGCTCCAGAAGCGACACCTTGAGGCTCGTCTTAAGTTTGCTGCTGATCACATGGACAAAAATAAAACCTTCTGGAGGAAAGTTCTGTGGTCAGATGAAACAAAAATGTAGCTGTTTGGTCAGCAATATGTTTATGGAGGAGAAAAGGTGAGGCCTTTAATCCAAGGAACACAACACCTACCATCAAGCATGGTGGTGGTAGTATTATGCTCTGGGCCTGTTTTGCTGCCAATGGAACTGGTGCTTCACAGAGTAAATGGGACAATGAAAAAGGAGGATTACCTCCAAATTCTCCAGGACAACCTAAAATCATCAACCTGAAGGTTGGGTCTTGGGCGCAGTTGGGTGTTCCAACAGGACAATGACCCCAAACACACATCAAAAGTGGTAAAAGAATGGCTAAATCAGGCTAGAATTAAAGTTTTAGAATGGCCTTCCCAAAGTACGGATTTAAACCCCATTGAGAACATGTGGACAATGCTCAAGAAACAAGTCCTTGTCAGAAAACCAACAAATTTAGCTGAACAACACCAATTTTGTCAAGAAACAAGAGGAGTGGTCAAAAATTCAACAAGAAGCTTGCCAGAAGCTTGTGGATGGCTACCAAAAGCACCTTATTGCAGTGAAACTTGCCCAGGGACATGTAACCAAATATTAACATTGCTGTATGTATACTTTTAACTCAGCAGATTTGGTCAAATTTTCAGTAGACCCATAATAAATTCATAAAAGAACCAAACTTCGTAAATGTTTTTTGTGACAAACAAGTATGTGCTTCAATCACTAGCACCAGAAATAAGAACGGTAGAAATGATTGGAAACTCAAGACAGCCATGACATTATGTCTTATAACCACGATATACATATATTTACACATATATACAGTACAGGCCAAAAGTTTGGACACACCTTCTCATTCAATGCATTTTTTTTTATTTTCATGACTATTAACATTGTAGATTGTCACTGAAGGCATCAAAACTAAGAATGAACACGGGGAGTTATGTACTTAACAAAAAAAGGTGAAATACATTTTATATTCTAGGTTAATCAAAATAGCCACCCTTTGCTCTGATTACTGCTTTGCACACTCTTGGGATTCTCTCGATGAGCTTCAAGAAATAGTCACCTGAAATGGTTTTCACTTCACAGGTGCTTGAAGCTCATCGAGAGAATGCCAAAAGTGTGCAAAGCAGTTATCAGAGCAAAAGATGGCCATTCTTAAGAAACTAGAATATAAAACATGTTTTCAGTTATTTCCCCTCTTTTTGTCTCTTTTTGTCTCATTAAGTACATAACTCCACATGTGTTCATTCATAGTTTTGATGCCTACAGTGACAATCTACAATGTAAACAGTCATAAAATTAAAGAAAACGCATTGAATGAGAAGGTGTGTCCAAACTTATGGCCTATACTGTCAATATATACGCACGCACGCACGCACGCACGCACGCACACACGCACACACGCACACACGCACACACACACACACACACACACACAAATCAAGCCCCCTCTTTTACCTGGTAGAGAAAAAATCCCGGGTCTACATGAACAATTACAATGTAAGATGGCGCGTATCAGATCACCAGTCATATTAAATGAATGGTTGGAGAAGGCAGATTCCTGCATGTGCGTTTAATTAAGCTTCAAATACATTTAAGGGAAAACAAAAAACACCAAAAATGATTATTGCGATAGCACTACTCCATACTATATGGATCTATCTAACTTATTCACTAACACATTTGTTTGCAAACTCAGAGAGTGCATGTGGAAAATACTCTTCTAGGTGGATGGGAGCAAAGTCCTGCACAATGTGTTGTTACAAGTGCAGTGATCCGGAGCGCAACCTTCTCAGGGACAAGGTACACTAACTGCAGACTAAAACAACTTTGTCTGAGCACTTGATTATTTCCCTCCTTCTCTCAATTCACAATTCTAAATCAACAAGAAATGGAAATTGTAGTGGTAAAAAACAGCCAAAATACTAAAAACAAGTTTCTCCAAGTGAACATTTAGATGTGCGTGTGATACAATGTAATATTTACCCAGCCTTAAGCATGTATACAATCACTTTAAATGTGAGATGGACAGAGCACACAGCTATATAACTAGGTTTAATACAATCTACAAATTTCCACAAGTGTAGCGGTTTCTTTTTAAACAATGTTACACCGCCCCCTCCAAAAAAGTTCTTGATGGTGATAAGGTAAGTATGTTAAACTTTGGTAGGAGGTTTTCCTCCGTGACCAATGCACTTTATGTATGCATTAGGGCAGTGGTCCCCAACCCCCAATTGGTACCGGGCCGCACAAAAAATTTAAAAAATTTAAAATAAATAATATATATATATTTTTTATTATTATTAAATCAACATAAAAAACACAATATATACATTATATATCAATATAGATCAATACAGTCTGCAGGGATACAGTCCGTAAGCACACATGATTGTATTTCTTTATGAACCCCCCCGGTCCGTGGGACAAACTTTCAAGCGTTGACCGGTCCGCAGCTACAAAAAGGTTGGGGACCACTGCATTAGGGAACGAAGGCAAGGCAGATAAGCCACACAATTAGACATGCAAGACAAAATGCAGTTCCAAAAAGAGATATAGAGTATTACAAAACTTATACTGATTAATCTAATCGTCACCTTTTAACACCTCATTTATTCTCACCTTTCCGATTCCCAATGAGAAAAAACATGCTCGTCAAAAGTTGTATCCTTTGGTGTTTCAAACAAACCATCATGTATCGTCCTCTGTGTTACAAGCCTCAAACTGTTCTTTAAGAATTGCTGATTTTTTGCACAGACTGGGCAAGCAGTTGCTATGAGACTAACAGCAGCCATCCAGACGCAGCTCCCTCCTGGTGTTCAGAGCCAGCCGTGCATTACCAATAACATCCCGAGGGACTGAGTGAGTGAAGTGGCTCCCTATGCTGTGTTGAGCTCCTCTTTCTGTCTTTTGATAGCACATTGTCAGCGGCAACATGACTTATGCACACTCTGCATCAAAGACCATGTGCCCTGATCCAAGTTTAAGAAAATATGAACATGTCACCTTATCCTTGCTGAGCCCATTGAGGGGGGTGGGGGGATGGCCGCAGACTGCCAGGCTTAGATGGTATTCACTGTTGCTAAGCAGCCAAAGTCTCTTTTATGAGGGAATAGACCAGGCAGCTATTTAGCTAGGGAAAAAGAGAATGTCAGAGTGAATTGCAGCAAAATTCGAAATAGCAGGAACCAGATAAAGTTTACATGGAAACCTGCTGCCTAAAAATGTTGTACAAATAGTCATACACTGAAAATGCCACTTTCTTAACAACGTAGCCTTATACTGATCACAAACAGCTTGACACCTGATCCCAACACTAGAGCAGCAGTATGACACCAGGTTAAGACCCCTAAGACATATGCTATTTCTGCTTAATCTATACAAGGCTGTTGACCACTAGGAACGACAGTTTAATCTTGACAGGAAGCCACTTGTAAATCATAGTGATAATGCTCATTATGTCCAAAGAGAGAAAGTGGAAGAAAAATAATTTGATAAAAGTTGGTAATATTGTATAAATGTTCAGCAGTAAAATTATAATTGTTTTTGAGACCAAACACAAGTGCAAAACGAACAACCTAATTAATTCACACCATTAGCATTACATGTATCTGAAGAGTCTCACAAACTTTTGAGATCCTTTATCAAGGATTCGGTCAACCTCTAAATTCCCTTGGTTGCTGTGCAAACAGGCTAAAATGGCCTCCCCGGTCTATACAAGGTGATAGAAAATACCAGTATCACACAGGGATAGCCATCAAAAGCCAAGATACAGGCATAAAGCAGGCAGACCTGTCAAGCTGGGGAAATCCAGAGAAAACAGCACAAGGGTGTCTATCTAGTGCAGTGGTTCTCAACCTTTTTTTTTTAGAGATGTAACCCCTGTGAACATTTTTTTAATTCAAGTACCCCCTAATCATGTCGTGGGGTCAAAATGATCATGAGAAAGCTGAGCAAAAATCCCAGAACCACACGGGGGGACCTGGTGAATGACCTGCAGAGAGCTGGGACCAAAGTAACAAAGGTTGCCATCAGCAACACACTACGCCGACAGGGAATCAAATCCTGCAGTGCCAGACGTGTCCCCTTGCTTAAGCCAGTGTATGTCCAGGCCCGTCTGAAGTTTGCCAGAGAGCACATGGATGATACCGCAGAGGATTGGGAGAATGTCATGTGGTCAGATGAAACCAAAATATAACTTTTTGGTAGAAACTCAACTCGTCGTGTTTGGAGGAAGAAGAATACTGAGTTGCATCCCAAAAACACCATACCTACTGTGAAGCATGGGGGTGGAAACATCATGCTTTGGGGCTGTTTTTCTGCTAAGGGGAGAGGACGACTGATCCGTGTTAAGGAAAGAATGAATGGGGCCATGTATCGTGAGATTTTGAGCCAAAACCTCCTTCCATCAGTGAGAGCTTTGAAGATGAAACGTGGCTGGGTCTTCCAGCATGACAATGATCCCAAACACACCACCTGGGCAACGAAGGAGTGGTTCCGTAAGAAGCATTTATTTGAAAGTCCTGGAGTGGCCTAGCCAGTTACAGACCTCAACCCCATTGAAAATCTGTGGAGGGAGTTGAAAGTCCGTGTTGCTCGGCGACAGCCCCAAAACATCACTGCTCTTGAGAAGATCTGCATAGAGGAATGGGCCAAAATACCAGTTACTGTGTGTGCAAACCTGTTAAAGACCTATAGTAATCGTTTGACCTCTGTTATTGCCAACAAAGGTTATATTACAAAGCATTGAGTTGAATTTTAACAAACAGAACAACCGCATGTGCATGGAAAATGTATGTGTGTGAGAGAGAATCAACAGCTGATACAATGGACTCATACTTTAAGGAAAGTAAGTCATATATTTCCAGAATATGTGTAATTTATTAATGCTGAAATTCTGACAACTGACTTTTCAGCATTAAGGATAGTTTACGCCATTTACGCAAGCGTTCTTCTCCTCCTCCTCTTTGGCCTTGCCGTTTAACCATTAAACAAACGCCATGGGAACATCGCCCCCTGGAGTTACAAATTCCAATGGGTAACAGATTTCGGTACAACACCGAGATTGAACTCAGGACCTTCGTATTGTGAGGCACGTGCACTAACCCCCTGGCACACCTTGCTGCCCCATTTGCACTCAATTGAAGGAATATATCCTTCGAGTGCACTCCACAAATAGACCAGAAAAGATAAGGAGCTGCTACAAATAGCTATGGAATTCTATAAATCTTTTGAGTTTATTCTAAACACGGCAAGTGTTACATAACACCATCCATTTTCTACCGCTTGTCCCTTTTCGGGGACATAAAACCAATTTCTACCGCTTGTCCCTTTCGGGGACATAAAACCAATCAACCTTTATCTATACACTATTGACAACAACCCAAAAAGGAGACACGATTGTGGCAAATCTCCTTATCGTTGGCATGCAATTCGCAAAAGAAACCAACATTGTAATCGGCTCGGTTAGCTTAAGCGCCTTTGAACTATTTTAATACAACGTTAGCCTAACATTAGCATCGTGTTAAGTTACGCCAAACATTTTTAAACACTTCAAACTTTTAAAAAAATGTAAAGATGTACAGAGTAATTCACGATAAAGTTGATAACAAGCGCAGCCTACCGATAAGACGATGGAAGGAGAAAGACGATGATTTTTGTTGGTGGTTAAAATTGCACATTAAGGCAAAGCAGTGGACTTTAAAGTGTGTACCTGTCAAGAGGCGTGCGCGCGCACAAACATCGGGAGCGCGCCCTTGATGAGGTCCTTAATGAAGAAATCTTCGGATGACGTCACTTATTTAACGAGAGTCGTCTCATGTTTGTGCATGGTCATGTGGGAGAGTTTACCTCCTTTCTTCGCCACATTCATGGTAAACCCTCTTATATTTATATATGCTTAAAGTCCAGGACTTTGACCCCGTGGTAGAGGTTATAAAATGGCAGGTGCTTGGTTGAATCCATTTTGAACTTTTTAATAGGTTATACTTCATAGCAGTTGTCAGTATTTATAAATTAGTTATTTATTCACAAGCCAATTGATTTTTATAATAATCTTTGCTTTTAAATAAAGGGAACATGGCATGTTATACTCAAAAAACATGTTAACCAAAAGTGTATCTATTTTAAACATACATACAAAGTACAAACACTTTTTGTACTGATGCAAGCATCAACTATTTGGTATCAGGTTTTTATTATTTCAAATTTGGATGTACAATTATTAAATAGTTACATCAGTGGTCCCCAACCACCGATTGGTACCGGGCCACAGAATAATTTTTAATATATATATATATATATATATATATATATATCATTTCAATTAACATAAAAAACACAAGATACACTTACAATTAGGGCACCAACCCCAAAAACCTCCCTTTTGCATGGAAAAAAACTCGCTTTTTCGTGACAAAAAAAAATAAATCCCGGGCCGCGGGACAAATGATCAAGCGTTGACCGTTCCGCAGCTATAAAAAGGTTGAGAACCACTGAGTTACATGGTTTCAACATATTCACAGACAAGGAGCACACGTGATTAAAAAGTGCATTTTGACAAGATAGTTTAGTACATGGGTGTCAAACTGTGGCCCGAGGGCCAAATTTGGCCCGCCGTGTAATTTAATTTGGCCCTTGAGGCAATATCAAATTAACATTACAGCTGGCCCGCCGATATTACTCGGCAGCGGTGCCGCTGTAACACCGCAATTTGTCACACTTGCCAATCCTCACAAAGTTTAGCGCCCCTCCCTAAAATCTCCCGGGGCAAGTATTCTCCAGATTTTCACCCGGACAACAATATTGAGGGCGTGCCTTAAAAGCACTGCCTTTAGCATTCTCTACAACCTGCCGTCACGTCCGCATTTCCTCCATACAAATTGCGCGCAGGCCCACTCGCATAATATATGCGGCTATTACACATATAAGAGAACGCAAGGCATACTTGGTCAACAGCCATACAGGTCACACTGAGGGTGGTCGTATAAACAACTTTACAACTGTTACAAATATGCGCCACACTGTGAACTCACACCAAACAAGAACGACAAACACATTTCGGGAGAACATCTACACTGTAACATAAACACAACAAAACAAATACTCAGGATCCCTTGCAGCACTAACTCTTTCGGGACGCTACAATATATTTTGATATTTACCTCAGAAGGCTGCAAATGGAAAAGAGGCCTTTCACTTGTTTTTAAATTTTATTTGAAAAGCCATTGATATTTTTTAATTATTATTTTTATTTGAAGCTCGATTTTGCATGTCACTATAAAGCTACAGTATATAAGCCTTGCTTGTTCAATGTTCAATGCAAAACTTGTTTGGGTCCCTATTAAAAGGTTAATTTGTTCAACCTTGGCCCGCGGCTTTGTTCAGTTTTAAATTTTGGCCCACTCTGTATTTGAGTTTGACACCCCTGCTTTAGTAGGTAAAACTAAAGATGACAGGATTTGATTATACATAAGAATACCAGCATTTTCAATCAGCAACCATTAGAGTCGCATGCCAGATATTTAATATGACATACATAATCACTGAGATGCACAATATTATTTTTGTATGATCTTGTCTGGTTTACTGCATTTACTAATATTACTATGATGAGAAGACAATATTTTAGATAATCCAGGACCCCGCTACTGGTTAAACAGATCTATGCACATTTATGAACAGGCATGTACAATTAATAATAAAGTATTTTTGAATAGATGCAATACATAAATTCAAGACAGTCACACAAAGTGAAACATCAGACAGATTAGTTTAAGACAGGATTATGGTGGTGCATTAGTTGTAGCTGCTGATGTTCCAGTGGCATGTGGTGGAACTTTTCCAGTCCTGAAGGCGAAGGCAAATCAAATGTGTGCACTATTGAGGAGGGAGGACTGGGTGTCGTTGTCCAGGCAAGCTGAAGCTAAATAATTGTAAAGCACGGGAAGTTGCGTTTCCTTTTCGGTCCATTGGCAAAAACAGTAAAACAGGCGCTTTATTCTCGCAGTTCCACATCAGCCCCGTAATGCACACGGTCTCATTTGACACAAGATGGCCAGCTGAGGCCTCCACAGGAAGCGGAGACGATAATGTAAATGACCACCTTTAAGGAACAGAGACAGAAACACATTTAGGTCTTATAATGAACAAAATATTCATAGCCTTTGCAGAAACTAAATGCTATAAAGCAAATGACAAGCCAAGGCAAAAATGTATTATGATTTATTTGCGAAGTATGCAATAAACCAACTAACAAACACATTTTTTTTTACAATAGCTCAGTACGTCTAACATTGCAAACATTTTGTGTTTGGCTTTGTGCCAAAGTAAAATGAAAATAAATTAATTTGGGACATTTAAAATGTGACTGACTTATTACAGCTGTACCTCACTGAAGAGTGCCCCAACTTAAAGGGGAACTGCACTTTGTGTTGTAATTTTGCCTTTCGTTTACAATCATGAGAGACAAGAAGACAAACGTTTTTCCGCTTTCTAACTTAACAAATGACTTGTTCTTGGTGGCTAGCAATGGAGCTAATGGGAGCAATCAATTCTACCTCTAAATCTCTTTAAAATTGCATTCAACAACCGTCAACAATACTACATTTATGTTCTATAACCCGTATATTACCCAAGCTGTAGCAACATTGTTATTGTAAGAGCAAACACTGAGGAACTCTCTTTCTATTATACTTAAAGGTCAGAATAAAACAAATTGAATTGATACGTTTTGGTGTTATTTGATATTTGTTTTATTGACGTTCTTTTTTTTCCACATAGAAGTAGATTTCTTTTATGAAAAAAAGGTTTAAGCATGGATTTGTTTGCGTATTGCGCGAAGTAAGTTCAGTCTCTCCAATGAGCGCACCTTCGGTTGTAAAAGTGGTGTCCTTGCAAATGCATCACAGGATTGCTTCTAAAATGCCTATAAATGTATATGCATTGATCAGTAGTACAGCATATGCATGTCTGCTGCTTGTTTGCAAAACAACACAGGTAAAAGCATGATAACATTAATGTGCAGTAAATGATAGTGTCTCTGTGGCGATGCCAGGTACACACAAAATCCTAAATTTAATAAGGCGGTCTGCACCACTTTACAGTAAATCGCACATCCACTAATGGTACACGCTAATTTATAGGTTGCACACGCTGTTTAAAGGGTGGTGTTTGGATCTTAGTAAATCAGGCCCTTGGTCTTTAATAACTCTGTTGCTTCTTGAGACTGACAAATGTCTTTCAAGACAGTCTTGTTATAATTGTAACTTAAACAGACACAAACATGCCAAAGGTGCAAAAATGGGTCCTTCCTCTTGTTAATAAGTGACTTTTATTATTTTCTATTTATTATTTATAACTGTTTTTCTGTACTGCCCAATTATTACTGTTTTTCTTAATACTTGCCGGGACCTCAGTCCAAATGTCTTACTGTATAAAGGTATAACAAATAAAGCCCTTTGAATCCTGAGTTCACATCTAGTCCACATTCTGCTTCTCTCCACACTATGCTGCAGGTATCAATTTTGCTTTGATGTACTGTATATCGGTCAAAGATGTGTAGTCAATAAGCTTTCCAATTATATATTACACAAAAAAAGGAGGTAGCAGAAAACTCTGGTTTTGTTATTAAAAAATAGAGAACGGCAAAGATTTAGGTATCTAAATTACCTTAACTAAGATAACATGAAAGAAGAGATCATTACTTTCTCTTATAAACAAGCACGTCATTTTCTTTTACTTACCAGGCACACCAGCACAACAACAAGAGTCAGCTTGAGGTTTTTTATACACATGGCTCGGGCAAGGTTACGACTCGTGGTTTTAAATGTAACAGACTAAAGGAAGCAAACAGAAAAAAGGAGTGTTTATACTTTACACAATTAGCCTGGTATTATCAAATGTATACCATTTCGAAAATATACTCACAGAATCAACCAGATTTTCCGTCTTGTCAATCAACAACTCCAGCTTCTCCCCTCTTTGAGCGACCAAATCTGCAAAGCACATGAAGTAATAAAATATTGAATGCCAATAGCAATATTTTGTAGTAAATGTCAAACAAACGCCGGAAGAGCCGTCTCAAAACACCAACATTAACTTATAGCTAGAGGTCGACATATCTTTGTTTTCGAACAATGGGAACTGAGAAAAAGAAGCAGATGATATTCATTAAATTAAAGAAACAACCACTTTAATTCATGACGGACTAAATTTGCAAGGCAGTTCGAAATTTAAAAACCTAGTTTGAAAAATGGAAGCTGTAGAGTGCAGGTATGGCGCCTGCAAAACACAAGTATTGAGCTATTGATGGTGTGTGCAACGGAGAAGCAGCAGGAAGAAGATACTTGGGAAATCCACTTCCCCAAGTAAACGACCAGCGTTTAGAGCGGCATTTCTCACGAGAGCTCCCCACATCACGACATCGCAGTCTGGGCAAAGTGAGAGATAACTACCGCTGTAGTTCTGGAGGAAAGTATCCAACCATCAAAATGAAACTACATCTCTGCAGGCCACATTTACTTTACAAGGTAAATAATGTACATTATCACCTCAAAAATATATTGCACTGTAGTTATTTGTAATACATTCAATTGGTTTTAGAAAATGTTATTCATTCCTATGGAAAACACTTAGGTGTGAGAAAAATCAAAAAGAGGACAATACAACAATAAAACAGTTAATTTAAAATGCCATAAAAATAGAGAATACACAATCAGTGATTCTCAAACTTTGGTACGCGGGCTTCATCTGGTGGTGCACTTGTTAGAAAAAAATCTGTCTTGTTTTCAATGAACACTTAAGCCTACTACCCTATTGTGTTTGAAGGTTTGTCATTAGAGCCAAGTTTTTTCAGAGGTGGTACATGGTGAAAAAAAGTTTGAGAACCAGTGCATTAATACTTTAGTGAGGCAATTGGTTCTGATACTAAAGAAAGTCATGATCCCACATGACAGTTTGGACTAAGTTTATTATTTTCCTGTGTTTAGAATCAGTTCTTGTCCTTGTCCTCTTGTTGTGTCAGTATTTCCTGTTTGGTCTCTTTGTTGTGAAGCACCCTTACACTCTGTTTCTTGTCGTTCCAGCACACTTGTCTCTTAATGTTAATTAGTTATACCTAATACCACCTTGTTCCCTCCTTCAGAGCTGGTTATTATTTAATGCATGCCATAGTTCCTGCTAGAGCTTTTTTGTTTTTCTCTTGCCTGGTTCCTAATTAAAAGACCTTCTGCTTGCAGGACATTTGCCTTTTCTGCGTCTTTGGATTACGACAACAGCAGAGATGCGGCATCATCCCTTTAGAATATATTATCTTTTATCTTTTGAAAAGGCATGCTGCATGTTAAAGTTGTGGGGTTTAAGCCAAGTACGGATTTCAATTCATTTCAATGGGCGGGGCTGCTTTGAGTATTCCATATTACGAGGTTGGTTGTGAAACGCAATGTGCTCAAAGGCTGAAGTACTACTTTACATACAAATACAGGCAAAAACACTACCCTCTACCTTGGACAGCATAATTATCACCGTCCTGACTAGGGTGGTGAAAAGTATCGATACTTAATACCAAGTCGATACTAAGACGCATAAATTACATCGATACCATCTTTTTCAGTATCGTTAGTACCCAAGCCTGTACAACACTTTTCATTGGCAAGCCTCGTCAATTCTCAGCATTTGAGCATTGATTAATTGATTGAGTGAAGCTTTTATTAGTAGGTTGCACAGTACAGTACATATTCCGTACAATTGACCACTAAATGGTAACACCCGAATTAGTTTTTCAACTTGTTTAAGTCTAGGTCCACGTTAATCAATTCATGGTAATGGAGCATGGAGTCAGTTCCAAAGAAGAAAGCCCGTGGTCTTAAAAAATGTGCCTGTGTTTCCATATATTTACATAATTTGTGAAAGCATGTCACAAATGGGGGCTTCACGGTGGCAGAGGGGTTAGTGCGTCTGCCTCACAATACGAAGGTCTTGAGTAGTCAGGGTTCAATCCCGGGCTCGGGATCTTTCTGTGTAGAGTTTGCATGTTCTCCCCGTGAATGCGTGGGTTCCCTCCGGGTACTCCAGCTTCCTCCCACTTCCAAAGACATGCACCTGGGGATAAGTTGATTGGCAACACTAAAAGGGCCCTAGTGTATGAATGTGAGTGTGAATGTTGTTGGTCTGTGTTGGCCCTGCGATGAGGTGGCGACTTGTCCAGGGTGTACCCCGCCTTCCGCCTGATTGTAGCTGAGATAAGCACCATCGCTCCCCGCGACCCCAAAGGGAATAAGCGGTAGAAAATGGATGGATGGATGTCACAAATGCAGATTTGGTGTGTACGGTTCGCCGTTGTTCATAAACAAATGAAACAGCGGCTGTGTGTGTTGTAACTTGCAACGTATGCTTCACAACACACTTAATACACTCCTGCTTTATCAAAGAAAGAAGTAGTAGAAGAGATCTGTGTTGCCACTTTATCGAGGTACATTTTTTTTAGAAGTGAAACGAGAAAAGGAATTTACAGAGTAGGGTGTCTTTACGTGATGCATTTATTCCCTAATCTACTACAATCGGTAAGGAAAGGCAAAGTAATAGTGGAGATCTGCCACCACAAGCCCAGGGGGTGTGCTTTATGTGTCCAACATGTGCAGAAAACCACAAGAAGTATGCATCACATTTTTTTATTATTTCTATAAGTTCTAAGAAGACACAGCTTACATTCTTCTGTCCTTTGGCAACACTTTGCCTTCCTGGTGTGATATGTTAACAAGTGGTGTTTAGAATGTGGCTTGTAGGCTATTTGTGGAACACAGCTCTTTTTTGTGGACCCATGCTACATTGTCAAAATAAAATTGACATACATTTTTTTTAAATAGAGCAAAAAGCCATACCAAAATGAAAGGAAGCTTAAATCTTGACTCTAATGAAGAATAAAAACTCAAAAAATGTGTCTTATATATATTTTATAACCATTACATTACAAACTACATGATGACGTCACGCTACCGCCATATTGAAATAATGTTAAAAACAATATTGTTTGTTTTCTGTAATTGAAAGCTCCACGCAACTGCTGTTCTTTTTCTAATGTAAATTAGTTGACTATTGTTGATATTTATGACCATATTTACAGTATAACACAGTAATGTTTTTTGTTGTACTGGTAGAATATAGGTCAATTTTTTGAGTTACCTCTTGATAAGAGGTAAAAAGATGTTAATACTTATTGATCTTAAATATTTGACAGTTAAAAACAGTTTTAATTAAAATAGTGAATTTAAAAGTACATAGGTTTAGTTTTGTTTTTTTTAATCGGGATATTGAATGCGTATCAAAAATTGTGAAAATTCACAGATATCAGTATCAATTGCTGAAATTCTGGTATCGTGACAACTCTAGTCGAAACACTCACCTATATTGCGGACCATAATACCCTTCAAGTCATCCACTTGTATCTGTGTATCCGTAAGCCGATCTGATCCCCGCGGGTCCGAGTGGTGTTTCTGTGCAGAGAAATGCATCCAAATTTGAGATTACGCCTGGTATCATTTGATGGTGCTCTATTGGGCATAGCCACACACTACACTGTTATACTTCCAAAGGACTAAAAACCAACAAAAGTGAAAAAGTTCTGGAGCCCTGCTTACCATTTGAGCTGCCAGCGTGGATGAGAACTCGCTGTTCATGGCATATGGCAGAGCTGTTTGTGCTCTCGACCCATAAGTTGTTTGGAAGCGCCTCTTGATCTCACTAAGAAAACTGAACGCGCGTGACCTTTCAAAATCCTTTGGAACATAAGAGACACATTTGACTTAACATCTTTTTTTTGGTAATCATGGCAGACACGTTTAATTATGCCAGTTCTACATGACAAAGGCTGGATACAGCACCACACTTACATGCCCACTGTCACTTCATGGGTTATACTTGTATAGCACTTTTCTACCTTTTTTTTTAAGGAACTCAAAGCGCTTTGACACTATTTCCACATTCACCCATTCACACACATATTCACACACTGATGGCGGGAGCTAACCGCGACCCATCAGGAGCAAGGGTGAAGTGTCTTGCTCAACGACACAACGGACGTGACTAGGATGGCAGAAGGAGGGGATGGAACCAGTAACCCTCAGATTGCTGGCACGGCCACTCTCCCAACTTCGCCACCCCGTCCCCTTTCGCATTTTATTTTTACCACTTTCTCAAACCACAAAAAAAAACAAAAAACTACCAGACTCTGTATACTTACATCATCTGTGATACACAGGTATATGATTCTGTCGTGACAGATGAAATGAAAGAGATAGCTGGAAAACAAGAGACAACATGTTAAAGGAATTGTGGCTTGTTTTATTTTTTTTCTTTTCAATCAAAGAAGCTAACACCCTTCTAATAAGGAGACAATGATACAGTGCTCAATACAGTTTAACCAGACATGGAATTCAATTTACTTCCCTTGCGTTTGGGTATAAGGATGTAAACACTGATCCAGATATTAGGCGATGCAATGTACCACTAAATGCCCACCTAAATGTCTAGTGCCCTGTGTTGCCGACTTGGCGATTTTGTAACTAAATCTGGAAACCTTTTTTGCAAACAGCAAAGCGCGACAAATCTAGCGACTTTTTCCAGTGTTATTGGAGGCTTTTCTTGTGCCATGGAAACTGAAATGAAAGCACGTTGCAGTTACTGTCTTTAACAAGCAGTGACTGGTGATACCGGGAGCCTCTTTCCCGTTCCAAAGCACTCACAAGCAGTCAGTCTAACTCCAGCTTCAGCACTCAAAAATCCGGACTGCAAATGCTTTTCACATTGGCATTGCGTTGATTACCGTAAATAACTGCAACGTCCCAATCGTATGTTAATGAGCCAGTCAATAGATATTTGGTTTATTAGTGCATTTTACAAACCTCCAGTGAGTGATACTCTAGCACAGTGATCCTTAAATTATGGTACGCCAAAGAATCACTTGATTTGATTAAGTACAGTGCTTTATTTTTCTATATTCACACAGTGTTACTGGTCAAACTGTTTGTAATGTTAGCTTGGCCAAAATATTAAATGTACTTGTTAAATAAAACCTATCCCTCGTTTTAATGAATACCTAATCTTATTACATTAATGTATTTTTATTAGGGCTGCGGATCTTTGGGTGTCCCAGGATTCGATTCAATATCGATTTTTAGGGTCACGATTCAATTCAAAATTGATTTTTTTTTTCAATTAAACATGATTCTCGATTCAAAAACAATTTTTTCCCGATTTAAAAGGATTCTCTATTCATTAAATACATAGGATTTCAGCAAGATCTACCCCAGTCTGCTGACACGCAAGCAGAGTAGTAGATTTTTGTAAAAAGCTTTTATATTTGTAAAGGACAATGTTTTATCAACTGATTGCAATAATGTAAATTTGTTTTAACTATTAAACGAACCAAAAATAAGACTTATTTTATCTTTGTGAAAATATTGGACACAGCGTGTTGTCAAACTTATGAGATGCGATGCAAGTGTAAGCCACTGTGACACTATTGTTCTTTTTTTTTAAATATCTAATGATAATGTCAATGAGGGATTTTTAATCACTGCCATGTTGAAATTATAACTAATATTGATACTGTTGTTGATAATATTAATTTTTGTTTCACTACTTTTGGTTTGTTCTGTGTCGTGTTTGTGTCTTCTCTCAATTGCTCTGTTTATTGCAGTTCTGAGTGTTGCTGGGTCAGGTTTGGTTTTGGAATTGGATTGCATTGTTATGGCATTGCTGTATATTGTTTTGATGGATTGATAAAAAAAAATGTTTTAAAAATGAGAATCGATTCTGAATCGCACAACATGAGAATCGCGATTCAAATTCGAATCGATTTTTTCCTACACCCCTAATTTTTATATTGGTCACTATAGTGGTACTTGGGGAGCAAACATATTTTCATTACCGGGGGAGTTGGCAACACTGCTAGTGACATGGGTGATAACACACGATCAATATTGACTGGCACTGACAGATAAACATTACATTCATATGTATTAGGCCAATTGGTTATAAGAACAGATTGTTGAGGTCACATACATTGTGGCAATCAATTATTTCTGCGCAACCGGAGGAGATCAATTTGCTAGATGCCTTGCAGTGACAGTGATGGGCAGTAGAAGCTACATGTAATGAAGCTACGTAGCTGAACTACATTTCCCAGTAGCTTGGCGGTAGCATCACTACTGTTTAAACAAGTAGCGATTCCTGTAGCTTAGCTATTTTTACAACCATGTAAGGAGTTGCCTTACATCATAGCTACAAGCTAAAAAGAGAGAAAAGTACTGCAAATCTCGGCCCCCAAAAATACGGAGAAAATACAATGACCTGGATGAATGAGAAGATCCACACGGAGAAAATCCACGCTGATAGTTTGGTTTTCGTATGATGAGTCACAATTGACTAAGGTTAGGGCAAAACATTACAGAGAAGCCAATCAGAGACCAGATAAGGAGGTTCATCAAAACCAGGGAGCAAAATCACAACAGACACTCACTTATGTCACATGACGACGAGGGAGTTGGAGACAAACGAACGCTTTAAGCAGACAATACGAAAAAAAACACACTTTAAAGTGGCAGACGAATTTTCTCTTGCAGATTAGATTGTTCCTTTAGTGATGAAGACCACATGCAAGAAACCCACAGTAATGCGTGCCACTTGGCCATATTTAGACCAATGTATGACTTGTGTGTCGTTTGGGAGTAGTTGGTAATGGTTATGTGCAGTAAAACTTTTCATGAACTCACTCACCTTAATGTGTGTTCCTAAATTTGTGTCGGACGTCATCGATGACGTGCAGCAATGATTTTGGTTGACAAAGTAAACAATTAAAAACTAAGCTTTTAGTATTTTTGGACAGTTTAGACAGTTTCCTGGATGTCATCTTCATCACCAAAGGAAAAATCTAATCTGCCATTTTCAAAGATGTTTCTTTTTTTTTTGTCTTCAGCTTGAAGCATCCCTCTGTCTGACTCCCTTATATTATATATATATATATATATATATATATATATATATATATATATATATATATATATATATAAAGCTTTGCTGTAGCGAGCTACTTTTGCCGTGTAGCTTGCTACAATTTCCAATTGGCATCACTTCCCCTGGAGCTTAGCTACATTTAACAGAGAGTAACTGGTAGCTTAGTTTACTACATTTTCCAAGTGGCTTGCCCATCACCGTGCACTGATTGGCAGTACAGAAGTAAATTAAAGGATGAAATTGTTAGTAGGGCTGGGCGATATGGACGAAAAAGTATATCTCGATATATTTTTACTTAAACTTGATATTCGATATACCGTATTTCCTTGAATTGTCGTCGGGGCGCTTATTAATTTAAAACCTCTTCTCACTCCTGTGCTTACCAAAGGCATGCGGTAAATGTAAGCATGCGCTAATTATTTTAAAACCTCTTCCTCACTCCTGCACTTACCAAAGGCATGCAGTAAAAAAATTAGGGTGGTGTAAGCTTGGACCTTAAATCCTACTGAATAGCTCTTAATCTTCTTCCCTTTATGCGAGTTCAAATTACCGGTATTGAAATCAGCCTCCTCCATTTTGAAAACGACATGGGAAGTGTCACTTTCAACGTCATGAGTTTGACCAGGCGGTAATACTAAGCATGCGCTAATTATTTTGCGAAGCGAGTTTGACCAGGCAGTAGTAGTTCAAGGCAGGCGCATACTATATGCCCTGCGGCAATTCAAGGAAATACGGTATATCTCGATATATTTTTCGGTGAAAGTATACATATAAAGATATTAAATTTTGAGCGATATTCAGTGAAATTGAAGTGAATGACAACTGTACTGTGAACAGTCAGTGGCAATTTTATTTACCCAGTTAGTCAAGGTGGGCACAGAAGATAAAGTGTTTAAGTAGTACAGAAATACATAACATAAATAAAAGAGAAAAATATTATTTCTATGTAAAATAAATAACATAGCTGTGCAAATAATATAAAAATGTATCAAACTCAGATAGAAAAAATAAATTTTGCAGGCATTTTGTGATTTCCTTTCCTGGTTCGATGACCCGCCCTATCTTGCCTTTGATTGGCCTGTCTCTAACCAATCGTGACTCATCATAGAAAACAACCAACCAATCATAGATGTCCTTATACGTGCAAGCAGGTCTTGAAAGGATGAATGGGAGTTTAGTAGCCCATGAAGGAGGAGCGGGAGGAAAAAAAGGGCAACAACAAATACGCGACGTTTGGTTATTTTAACGTGGAATAAATTATATCGATATTACGATATTTTATTATCTTCAGCTCTCACTGGATCGGTTCGCAGCCGAATGTGAAGCGACCGGAATGAGAATCAGCACCTGCAAGTCCAAGTCCATGGTTCTCTCCCGGAAAAGGGTGGAGTGCCATCTTCGGGTTGGAGAGGAGACCCTGCCCCAAGTGGAGGAGTTCAAGTACCTAGGAGTCTTGTTCACGAGTGGGGGAAGAGTGGATCATGAGATCAACAGGCGGATCGGTGCGGCGTCTTCAGTAATGCGGACGTTGTACCGATCCGTTGTGGTGAAGAAGGAGCTGAGCCGGAAGGCAAAGCTCTCAATTTACCGGTCGATCTACGTTCCCATCCTCACCTATGGTCATGAGCTTTGGGTCATGACTGAAAGGATAAGATCACGAGTACAAGCGGACGAAATGAGTTTCCGCCGCCGTGTGGCGGTGCACTCCCTTAGATATAGGGTGAGAAGCTCTGTCATCCGGGAGGAACTCAAAGTAAAGCCGTTGCTCCTCTACATCGAGATGAGCCAGGTGGTTCGGGCATCTGGTCATGATGCCAGCCGAACGCCTCCCGAGGGAGGTGTTTAGGGCACGTCCAACCGGTAGGAGGCCACGGGGAAGACCCAGGACACGTTGGGAAGACTATGTCTCCCGGCTGGCCTGGGAACGCCTCAGGATCCCCCGGGAAGAGCTAAACGAAGTGGCTGGGGAGAGGGAAGTATGGGCTTCCCTGCTTAGGCTGCTGCCCCCGCGACCCGACCTCGGATAAGCGGAAGAAGATGGATGGATGGATAGATATTTTATTAGTTCATATCATGTTTGAAAATATATTGATGTATCTTACAAACTCGGCATATCGCCCAGCCCTAATTGTAAGTATGCAAATGTTGACAACATGCAAGTTACCTGCCATGGCTGTAGGTCAGTTTGTTATTCTCCGATGGAATTTTGGCCAAGATCTGCTCGGTCACTTCGAGGAAGTTTCCGCCACACCATGCATGCTTGGCGAGGATGGTGGTTCCACGGGCTACCACGGCAAATAGAATTGCCATGGCAACAGCTGGATTGTACTCTGATACCTGCTGTCAACACAAGTCAAAGCAGATGTTGCAATGAGAAAAGGGTCCAGAGGGAAATCACACTACTTGACCCGAAACGCTACAAACGTTTTTAAAGGTGACGTTATAGACAATTACATACAATGTCAACACAACTATCCCTGCAGGATGTGCGACGTTGTACACAAAAGCGAACGAGTGCCAAGCTATGATGTCAACAACACAACACGCCAGTAGCTACTTGGTTTCCTAATGCTGACAACACTATACGCACCCAAACCAACGTGTTCTAGTAGAGAAACATTCACAAACCTCGCTTACTCCAATACCTCGATTAAAAGCTGCGTTCAAAGTTGTACATTAGCAGAAAAATGCAACACCTAACCAGACTTGAACACCTAGTTAATCTCTTTCGAGTGACTTCTGCTTTGTAAAACCCTGAGCGCCGCAACACCGGAAGCTACTGTACTGGTTTACTTGGTGCTGGGTAATGTAGTTTATCTCACAATAGCCGTCGTATTGGTTCGTGTTTTAGGACTACATGCAGTCTCTTCCTCCTTTGTCAGCGTAATTCTCTGCACGTCATGTGCATTGCGACAGTGGCGCCTGAATTTGATCCCCCCTTTTTGTCTTACAGGTCAATATCCACGGTTAGAATGACATTATTTTCCACGTTTAATGCATTTTGTGTTGTTTTATACACAATTTGGATTCAATAATAAGTTATAAATGTAATTATTATTGTTTACTCATGTCCATTAATCAAATTCCACAATTTTTTTATGCAACATTTTTTGTTTGATAACAATTCACTTATATGTAAACACAATATAAAATTATAGCTGCAAACAGCGATGGACGGGACCGACTTTTGCTGGTGTTTCCTGCCTTTACCCATTCAAGGTATCTTTAGCTTCACGTTACCTACCTTCCCTGCATCCTGGGGTCACACTGGTGCTTCTTTCTGTCACCCATAATGTTTGAAAAAAGGTGATGAGCCCAAGTGTGTGAATGTGAGTGTGAATGTTGTCTGTCTATCTGTGTTGGCCCTGCGATGAGGAGGCGACTTGTCCAGGGTGTACGCCGCCTTCCGCCCGATTGTAGCTGAGATAGGCGCCAGCGCCCCCCGCGACCCCACAAGGGAATAAGCGGTAGAAAATGGATGGATGGATGGAGTTTTTACAAAACTTTTGTTTTGAAGGGGTAATTGCCAACTTCCTGTAGATTTTTGCTGAAGGATGTCCATCCATCCATCCATTTTCTACCGCTTAATCCCTTTTTGGGTCATGGGGGGGCGCTGGCGCCTATCTCAGCTACAATCGGGCGGAAGGCGGGGTACACCCTGGACAAGTCGCCACCTCATCGCAGGGCCAACACAGATAGACAGACAACATTCACACTCACATTCACACACTAGGGCCAATTTAGTGTTGCCAATCAACCTATCCCCAGGTGCATGTCTTTGGAAGTGGGAGGAAGCCGGAGTACCCGGAGGGAACCCACGCATTCACGGGGAGAACATGCAAACTCCACACAGAAAGATCCCGAGCCTGGATTTGAACCCAGGACTGCAGGAACTTCGTATTGTGAGGCAGACGCACTAACCCCTCTTCCACCGTGAAGCCTCTGAAGGACGTCAATTATTAAAATGTAGGTGTAAGTCAGACCTACATAGAGTTTTTTCGTTTCATGTCTCGCCCTGCGATGAGGTGGCGACTTGTCCAGCATGTACCCCGCCTTCCGCCCGATTGTAGCTGAGATAGGCGCCAGCGCCCCCCGCGACCCCAAAAGGGAATAAGCGGTAGAAATGGATGGATGGATGGGTCTCTCCGACATACCTACCGTAAGTTACAAGCAGTTTTGTCTGCGTTTTCTTCCTAGGAGCAGTTTTGTCTGTGTTTTATTCCTAGGGGGTGCTGGAGCACTAATTAGAGTTTTGGGGTTTGTTTTTTTCTGAAGATCTCAATTTTCGCCAGTCCTGATGTGGGTGTCCAGTTTGGTGATTTTTGAAGCATTTTAAGGGGGTCAAATTACAGCTCAAAGAGGCAAAAATGACATTTTTTTTTTAGGAAACTTTGCGCAGGGGTTAGTTGAAGTCGCATGAAATCAAAACCGGAGAAGTCATTAAAACTCTAAGACCATTGTTTGTGTTCTGTTAGTTTTTGTCTTCGTTGCAGAAGTAAACAAACGTTCTCCATCTTTGCCTGTCAGACTGAAAGACGGGTTAGTGCTCAATAACGCGTTGCTTCTGCAAGCCGCGGAAGTGAAAGGACAGCATGGCTGCTGAAGGGGAGAAAAAACGAGTCCTGGAAATGGTAAGAAGCGTAATTGTGGAATAAAAACATAACCTGTCATTGTATAAAATGGTGAATGCGTGGTGGCCGAAGTTGGTAAATTATTGGTTTCACTGTAAACTACTCAGCTAGATAGAGCATATAAGTCCCGTTGCTGCGTTATTTAACGTCCCCTGTGACCTGGCTTCTTTGGCTAAACTAACCTTCAATTTGTTGTTTCACTTTCGTTTCGCACATAACTAATGATTGAACGATATAACATAAGGACGCCACTTTGTGTTTTTAGGTCCTTTTTGCCTGATATTCCCTTTTTCCCCGCTAGGTGGCACAACTGATAAGGGACACGACAAAAATGTTACTCTCACTGATATACACTTTATTGCCAAAAGTATTTGGCCACCCATCCAAATGATCAGAATCAGGTGTTCTAATCACTTGGCCCGGCCATAGGTGCATTAAATCAAGCAACTAAACATGCAGACCAGGGGTCACCAACCTTTTTGAAACCAAGAGCTACTTCTTGGGTACTGATTAATGCGAAGTGCTACCAGTTTGATACACACGTAAATAAATTGCCAGAAATAGCCAATTTGCTCAATTTACCTTTAATAAATGAATATATATATATATATATATATATAAATGGGTATTTCTGTCCGTCATTCCGTCGTACATTTTTTTTCCTTTCACAGAAGGGTTTTTGTAGAGAATAAATGATGAAAAAACACTTAATTGAACGGTTTAAAAGAGGAGAAAACTAAATTTTGAAACATAGATTATCTTCAATTTCGACTCTTTAAAATTCAAAATCCTACCGAAAAAAAGAAGTTTAAAACTAGCTAATTCGAATCTTTTTGAAAAAAATTAAAAAAGAATTTATGGAACATCATTAGTAATTTTTCCTGATTAAGATTAATTTTAGAATTTTGATGACGTGCTTTAAATAGGTTAAAATCCAATCAGCATTTTTTTTTTAGAATATATAACAAATTGGACCAAGCTATATGTCTAACAAAAACAAATCATTATGTCTTCTAGATTTTCCAGAACAAAATTTTTAAAAGAAATCCAAAAGACTTTGAAATAAGATTTAAATTTGATTCTAAAGATTTTGTAGATTTGCCAGAATAGTTTTTTTGAGTTTTAATCATAAGTTTGAAGAAATATTTCACAAATATTCTTCGTCGAAATAACAGAAGCTAAAATGAAGAATTAAATACAAATGTATGTATTATTCTTTCCAATAAGAACAAAAAATTTACTTGAACACTGATTTTAAATTGTCAGGAAAGAAGAGGAAATTATTCAAAAGGTAAAAAGATCTGTGTTTAAAAATCCTAAAATAATTTTTAAACTTGTGATTTTTCTCTAAAATTGTCTTCCTGAAAGTTATACGAAGCAAAATAAAAAATAAAAAAAATGAATTTATTTAAACAAGTGAAGACCAAGTCTTTTAAAATATTTTCTTGGATTTTCAAATTCTATTTGAGTTTTGTCTCTCTTAGAATTAAAAATGTAGAGCAAAGCGAGACCAGCTTGCTAGTAAATAAATCTAATTTAAAAAATAGAGGCAGCTCACTGGTAAGTGCTGCTATTTGAGCTATTTTTAGAACGGGCCAGCGGGCGACTCATCTGGTCCTTACGGGCGACCTGGTGCCCGCGGGCACCGCGTTGGTGACCCCTGATCCAGACTGTTTCTTCGAACATTTGTGAAAGAATGGGCCGCTCTTGGAGGCTTACTGAAACCCACTACTACCGACCACGCAGTCTGATAGTTTATACATCGATGATGAAATATTAACATTGCAACACATGCCAATACGGCCGGTTTAGTTTACTAAATTACAATTTAAAATTTCCCGCGGAGTTTCCCGTAGAAAACGTCGCGGAATGATGACGCGTGTTTGTGAGGTTATTGGTTGGAGGGGACATATTAGCCCAGCACCACTTATGGCTAAAAGTCGTCTCTTTTCATCGCGCAATTACACAGTATTTTGGACATCTGTGTTGCTGAATCTTTTGCAATTTGTTCAATTAATAATGGAGACGTCAAATAAGAATGCTGTTGGTGGAAAGCTGTGGATTGCAGCTGCCTTTAGCACCGAAACACAGCCGGTGTTTCTTTGTTGTAAAGCTTTAACACAGAGCGGTCAAGCGAACATGTTTCTCTACGTCAACCAACAAGTTTTTGGATAAGAAAATTGTGATATTAAGTCTGCTCTTACCGGAGACTTCCGTGGATTATGCGACCTCATCCTGCAGCTCAAAAAGGCAGCTGTGATCTTGGCTTTTCGGCTTCTCTCAGAGACACTGGCGTTCACCGCAGCCATCCGACTATCAGGTTTGACACTAAAATACTATTAACACAATAAGCAAATAAGGGATTTGCCACAATTATCTTAGTAAATGTGTCTAATTACATCTGAAACTCTCCCACTGCCGCCGCCTGGAGCCGTCGCCTTTTCTTTTTTTCCGTTTTTTCTTTATTTTTTCATTTTATTTTATTTTATGTTTTTTAGTGCTTCACTCTAACTTTCCTCATCCACGAATCTTTCATCCGCGCTCAAATTAATGGGGAAATCGTCGCTTTCTCGGTACGAATTGCTCTTACTGCTGGTGGCTGACATTGTAAACAATGTGAGGATGTGAGGAGCCCTCACACCGGTGACGTCACGCGCACATCGTCTGCTACTTCCGGTAAAGGCAAGGCTTTTTTATTAGCGACCAATCGTTGCTGGGCTCTAGAGCAGTGGAGACGCCTTCTCTGTAGTGATTAATCACGCTTTTCCGTCTGGCAATCTGATGGAGGAGTCTGGGTTTGGAGGTTGCCAGGAAAACGGTACATTTCGCACTGCATTGTGCCGAGTGTGAAACTTGGTGGAGGAGGAATTTTGGCTTGGCCCCTTAGTTCCAGTGAAAGGAACTTTGAATGCTTAAGGATACTAAAACGTTTTGGACACTCCATTTTCCCAATCTTGTGGGAACAGTTTGGAGTGAGCCCCTTCCTCTTCCAACATGACTGCACCACTGCGCAAAACAAGGTCCATAAAGACATGGGTGGCTGAGTCTGATGTGGATGAACTTGACTGGCCTGCACAGAGTCGTAACCTGAACCCGATAGAACAGTGGTCCCCAACCACCGGGCCGCGGATCGATTGGTACTGGGCCGCAGAAGAACTCATAAATTACTATTTTATATATATATATATTTTTTTTTTTATTAAATCAACATAAAAAAACACAAGATACACTTACAATTAGTGCACCAACCCAAAAAAACTCCCTTTTTCATGACAAAAAAACAAACAAATCCCTCTCCAGAACACCTTTGGGATGAATTACAACAGAGACTGAGAGCCAGGCCTGCTCGACCAACATCAGTGTGTGACCTCAGCAATGCGCTTTTGGAAGAATGGCCAAAAATTCCTATAAACACTCTCCGCAACCTTGTGGACGGCTTTCCTAGTAGAGTTGAAACTGTTATAGCTGCAAAAGGGGGACCAACATCATATTTAACCCCTAGGGCAGTGGTTCTCATCCTTTTTTCAGTGATGTACCCCCGTGAACCTTTTTTTAATTCAAGTACCCTTTAATCAGAGCAAAGCATTTTTGGTTGAAAAAAAGGGATAAAGAAGTAAAATACAGCACTATGTCATCAGTTTCTGATTTATTAAATTGTATAACAGTGCAAAATATCGCTCTTTTGTAGTGGTATTTCTTGAACTATTTGGAAAAAAATATATAAAAATAACAAAAGTGGTTGAAAAATAAACATGTGATTCAATTATAAATAAAGATTTCTACACATAGAAGTAATCGTCAACTTAAAGTGCCCTCTTAGGGGATTGTAATAGAGATCTATCTGGATTCATGAACTTAATTCTAAACACTTCTTCACCAAAAAATAAATCTTTAACATCAATATTTATGGAACATGTCCACAAAAAAATCTAGCTGTCAACACTGAATATTGCATTGTTGCATTTCTTTTCACAGTTTATGAACTTACATTCATATTTTGTTGAAGTATTATTCAATAAATATATTTGTAAAAGATTTTTGAATTGTTGATCTTTTTAGAATATTTAAAAAAAAAAATCTCACGTACCATTTGGCATACCTTCAATTACCCCCAGGGGTACGCGTACCCCCATTTGAGAACCATTGCCCTAGGGGTTAGAAATGGAATGGGACTTCAAGTTCATATGTGAGTCAAGGCAGGTGGACAAAAACTTTGGCAATATAGTGTAGTTACACTGTGCATATAATATGTGGTGTTTGTGATGGGTTTTAGGTCCAGGCTGATGGGGCGGATGAGGGCTCCGTGACATTTGTGATGCATGATGAAGACCATACCCTGGGAAACTCCCTGCGCTATATGATCATGAAAAAGTCAGTGCTTTTGATCAAATTGTAATAAGATCTGTCTAGTTTAAACCCCTGAATTGACAGTAATTTCAATTTTGCTCTCCTTCTCTGCACCAGTGAGTGTGTTGAATTTTGTGGGTACACCATCACACATCCATCAGAGAGCAAGATCAACTTTCGCATTCAGACAAAAGGTAAGTGGGGGCCCTTGAAACCCTCTATTAAGCCCATTTTCCTTTCATGGTTCCAATATGTTTTGCATTTGCAACGTCCGAGGAACAATTATGCAGTACAGTATCTGCAGTAATAGCCATAAACATACATTTGGTTAGTATATTTTTGTGTAATGTAAACGCATGCAAATAAAAATGTTTGCTAAGAGGAAGGCTATTGTTTAAGCGGCGCTACATGTTTTTTTTTTCTGGCTGAGAAAAACAAAAAGAAAAAGTAATTTTCCTAAATGTATCACTCCTCAATTCTACACAAGTCTCTAGAAATAGCATGTCATCAAACTGCTGCCTGAATTTATTAATAAATGTGAATGGTGGAACTGTCTGTTCTTCTGAAACGCTGCACAAAAATGCACCACAACAAATACAATTGTGCAGTGTTAGATTAGTGAAGTGAAGTGAATTATATTTATATAGCGCTTTTCTCTAGTGACTCAAAGCACTTTACATAGTGAAACCCAATATCTAAGTTACATTTAAACCAGTGTGGGTGTCACTGGGAGCAGGCGGGTAAAGTGTCTTGCCCAAGGACACAACAGCAGTGACTAGGATGGCAGAAGCGGGAATCGAACCTGCAACCTTCAAGTTGCTGACAGGGCCACTCTACCAACCGAGCTATGCCCCCGTTTATTCATGACTATATGGTGTTGTTATTTATTACACATTTGTCCGTTGTCAATGGGAGAGGTGATTGTACACAATACAACAGGCTAGAGTTGCCGTGACTTAAAAGCGCATTAGAACTGTAAACGTCATACACAACCCAAAACCAGTGAAGTTTGCATGTTGTGTAAATCGTGAACAAAAACAGAATACAATGATTTGCAAATCCTTTTCAACTTGTATTCAATTGAATACACTGCAAAGACAAGATATTTAATGTTCGAACTGAGACACATTTTTTTTTTTGTAAATAACCAGTAAATTAGAATTTAATGGCGGCAACACATTGCAAAAAAGTTGGCACAGGGGCATTTTTACCACTGTGTTACGTGGCCTTTCCTTTTAAAAACACTCCGTAAAAGTTTGGGAAATGAGGAGACTCTATTTTTTTAAGCTTTTCAGGTGGAATTGTTTCCCATTCTATTGATTAGCGGTGCACTGAAAATTTGGCCACTGAAAAAAATATGTATTTTGATCATCGCGTCACGGCACAGCGTTGTTTGAAGCAGGGGCAGCATATCCGGGTTATGGACAAATTTTAATATATCCAAGATACACCCGAGGACAGCGATTTTCAAAATTAAAGATGCCAGTGGCAGCTTTTAAGAAGAGGAAGGTTCGCCGCAGCGCAAAACAAGTGTGACGTCATGCTCTTTGCAGCTCGCTTAAGGGACAGAAGTAAAGAGAGCCTCGAAATACAACTACAATATACAGTAACCCCAGAAAAAGATGATACATTTGTTGGTAGTTGTTTTTGATAAAGAACGGCCGACTAAAAAGATTGGGGAAATCTCCAGAAAAAAACATTTTCAACAAAATACATTGTATAAGCAGCATTGCAATACTATAATTAATAACAGATTTGTTTTAAATATATGTATATATTTTTTGCCTTTTTAAAGAAAAAGTGTGTATAATAGCAAATAATATGGTGATGTAATATTGACCACACCCCACCATGGTTCTTGCCACATGACCACCGCCACAGGTATCTTGGAAATCTAGGGGAAATCCTGAACATAGTCACTGTATGTTACTCATTTCCGTCCAAATGTACATATATTCGGGGTACAGTTCTAGAGGTGGAAAAGGGGCTCATGTGTTTTGTTTATTTCAGCAGATGTGCAACATTCCCAGAGACTTGCTCTGTTTTTTTGTTCGTTGCAGAGTAAACACATCACTTGATCAAGTGAAAAAATTATGTCCTGAGGCTGTCTGTATCACGAACCTTCCACTTTGTTCAAAGAGAGCAACTTGAGACAACTTGTTGTTGGCCTGAATGAATTCTTGGAGCATCCTGAGCCCTAAGCTCTTGACATCGTTAAAAATTTCCTCGTGCATCAGAAAGCATGTGCCTTGTCTAACGCATGTTATTCTTGCCATTATTATACTGTGATGTAACACAACAAAAATGGGCGGATTGGAAAATTTTTTTTTTGATGTAATCTTCTCCTCATAAGTACAAAAACAAGCCTTTTACCGGCCAAGAGATGACATGAATGGCAACTTGCCACTTCCTTAGAATTTGTCACATTTTCTCAAAAATAGCATCTTCAAATGTAAGAATTTTGTATTTAATCCAGAGTAGGGTGGCAATGGAAAGACGTGTTTCTCGTGAGCGGAGGTTTTAAGGACAGGCCCCAGGGAATGCAAGAGATATGAGCAAACGTACCACACAGGCCCCGCTAACAAAGACTGAGAAATAATTCATTATCATTGTTTCAGTCTGTTTTTTATTACAGTAAAACACCGCATTAGTAATGACAATTGCACATAAACGTTGCTAAGGTTAGACTAAAGCCAACACTCCAGGGTTAGGAAGAAACTGCCATATTCATCAGATTATTGCATCAAATGCATGTACAAGTGCAAAAAAAGTAATAAAAGTTAAACAAGAGCACTGTGTTGTCATAAACTAAGCTAAATACCATCCATCCATCCATCCATTTTCTACCGCTTATTCCCTTTTGGGGTCGCGGGAGGCACTGGCGCCTATCTCAGCTACAATCGGGCGGAAGGCGGGGTACACCCTGGACAAGTCGCCACCTCATCGCAGGGCCAACACAGATAGACAGACAACATTCACACTCACATTCACACACTAGGGCCAATTTAGTGTTGCCAATCAACCTATCCCCAGGTGCATGTCTTTGGAAGTGGGAGGAAGCCGGAGTACCCGGAGGGAACCCACGCATTCACGGGGAGGACATGCAAACTCCACACAGAAAGATCCCGAGCCTGGATTTGAACCCTGGACTGCAGGACCTTCGTATTGTGAGGCAGACGCACTAACCCTTCTGCCACCGTGAAGCCCAAAAAGCTAAATACACCATTACTAAATAACATGGCTACACACAATGCCATTTATTTGGTGGGGAGAAGCAGCAAAGAATGCTGTCTGTTTTCAGGGTGGTAAATGGCTCTATTACTATTTTTAAATTGACATGACTGCAAGACTAAACTTCAATGTCGCAGATTAAACGTGGGTTTGATGTTCAGGGATGTGAGCAATTCTCTCTGTAAACAAATGCAATCCATTGGATTACAACGCACTGAAGGAACAAACTCTCCTACACTCTGAAATGATGGGAAACTAACAGGGATTTATAATTGTATTTAGTAGGGTTGCACAATTTTAAGAACTATTCTAAAAGCAACCAAAAATTGCGATTGCGTTTTGGTTTGCAATTTTTAGATTTGATTCATTCAATTACATAAAATGGCTAGAATGAGTGTAAGAAAATGATATTACTTTCAGATTGTCAATCAACATATTTTTATCTTAAGTTGCCATACATTAGAATAATATGCAACAATCTACTTTTAGAAATATTTGAGTTTACGCATACAACACCCATGTTTGCTTACACCGTCCTCGGCCACTAGTCGTAGCCTCATTGAGGTCCACACATTTTGATCTGAGTTGACAGGCCTCCAGCTGCTTTTACCCGGGAAGTTCCTTTAGCCATTTTACACGGTTCAGTGTTTCCCACAGGTCAGGCATCTATTTGTGGTGGTGTGGTCGGGCGGCGGGGGGTGGTGGGGGGGTTGGGGGAATGGATGGGGATGGGGATGGGGAGGGGGGAGGCGGCGGCAAAGGCGGCGATGCCCGAGAAGAACGCGGAGTTGAAATGTAATTACAACACTTTATGTACATATTTATATAATATTTACATATTTATATAATATGTAACTACAAGCTCCATTCACAGACAGAGTCCCATTGCTTTTATGAGCGGTCGAGCGAGTCAAAAGCCGGAGGAAAAAAAAAGTTGTATTTTTAAAAAATTGTTTTTAATTTGTGGCAGGCCGCCACAAATAAATGAATGTGTGGGAAACCCTGCGGTTTCCACACAACTTTTTTCAGATACTGTACACCAATACAAAAAAAATGATGTTTGTTATTAGCATTCCAGCTGCAGCACACATAGCACTGTTTCCTGTAACTTATTCTGATTGGTCACCAGGCAAAAGATACAAGGCTTGATAATCCTGATTCCAATTGGAAGATGGAAGAGAGAACAAAGTTAAAAACCTCCCCCTCTTGCGATTAACAATTGCAGTAATTAAAACTTTGGTGTCAATTTGATGTCGATTAATTGTGCAGTCCTATATTTAAGTTATTAATAACTTGTTATGTTTGTATATTTAAAGTGATTCTGTTGAATTTGTCTGCAATTCTTTGTAAAAAAAAATGGAATGAACAGACAAAGTTATGTAGGAGGGCTTAATAATATTTTAAGGATGCTTCATTAACCCCTAAAATTGGCCTAAGGATGCCACCACTGTCTGGGAGCTAAAGACCTACCTCATGTTCACTGCTTCTCTGCTCACACACTTCACGAACGCTTTACATTTTGTGAAAAAAGCACAGTAAATGCAAGATTCTTCAATATTCACTCATTTTTATAAAACCAGATAGTGTTCTTATTGCTGTATGTAAAATATGGTGCTGCTGATGTTGTAGAAGCTCTGTGGTCTTCTTTTATGTCTTGCTTTTTATTTTTTAATGTTTCCCGCTTGTTTTCCCTTGTTCTTTTAACTTACTGATTTGAACCCCCTTTGGGACTGCACAACAATCACCCCTCTGTGGGATATATAAAAGTCTAACCTATCCTATCCTATCTCTACACAGCTCTGAGAGGTGGGTGGGAACATTTCGCCTATGAGGAAAGAATGCAGATTTACCCTGCCACAATTTACTACTTCTAGAGTACAGTGGTACCTTGATCTTCTCTATAAATCTACATCGGGGGTCGGCAACCCAAAATGTTGAAAAAGCCATATTGAACCAAAAATACAAAAACAAGTCCGTCTGGAGCCGCAAAAAATTGAAAGCCATATTATATACAGACCCCAAAAGGGACAAGCAGTAGAAAATGGATGGGATGGATTCCATATAGATAGTGTCATGAGATATAAATTGAATTAAGAGGACTTAAAGGAAACTAAATGAGCTTAAATATATCAACAAATGAGTCATAATGATGCAATATGTACATACAGCTAGCCGAAACAGCATGTTAGCATCGATTAGCTTACAGTCATGCAGTGACCAAATATGTCTGATTAGCATGAATTGATTAACGTGGACCCTGACTTAAACAAGTTGAAAATCTTGTTCGGCTGTTACCATTTAGTGGTCGGTTGTACGGAATATGTACTGAACTGTGCAATCTACTAATAAAAGTTTCAATCAATCAATTCAATCAATCAAAAATCACTCCACACAAGTCAATAACATCAACAAAACTCACCTTTGTGCATTCACGCAAAACGTCAAAAGTTTGGTGGACAAAATGAGACAGAAAAATAAGTGGCATGATAACACACATCGTAGAAAGTCGGGGAAAGTTATACATGTAAACAAACTACGGTGGGTTCAAGGACCGCCAAAATTAGTAGGACAAAACGGCGCTCGCCAAATACTCTAATCGGTGAAGCATGTTTAATGTAAACAGTGTGCTTTATAACAATTAGGGAGGTTTGTGTCATGTTTGTCCTCCGACAGAAATCATATTAATACAAAAAAATATATATTTTCCCCCCTCATCTTTTTCAATTTTTCATACATTTTTGTTAAAGCTCCAGAGAGCCACTAGGGCGGCGCTAAAGAGCAGCATGCGGCTCTAGAACCGCGGGTTGCCGACCCCCGATCTGAAAAAAAATACGGTGAGTTCATGACCACCAAAATTAATAGGACAAAACGGCGCTCGCCAGATACTCGAATCAGTGAAGCATGTTTAATGTAAACAGTGTGCTTTATAACAATTAGGGAGGTTTGTGTCATGTGTGTCCTCCTACTAGAGATGCGCGGTTTGCTGTGTCATCCGCGGAGACATATAATGTACTACAATCAACCATAGTAGTTTAATTGAGTAATGTAATAAGTGGACTTCTACGGTGTCTCCTGTGAGATGCTTCTCCATCGATCAGCCGCTTTTCCATAGTGTTATCAATAAATGACCACCATTTAGAAAATATTGTTATGTCATTGGCTAGTGTTTAATAGCTTCTGCTTGAATATAGTGCAGGTTGCACTGCGACACGATCATGCTGTTAGATGTTTTATTTTTTTTGTGTAATCAATTTCATCCGCTTCTTCTTCTCAGCACTTTCTTTCACACTCACTTTCTTCGGACTAAAATAAAAAAGTATTCTAGCTATTAGCTAATGCTGGTGAGTGACATACCGGGTGTTGAGTGAAGCTCACAGGGTTCATTGTGGCATTCGCTACGCCAACTAGCACTGGGGAGGTGTCTGAAGCTGGTCCGTAACTCATATTTTTAGAAGCAGGCAAAACATTTCTTAAAACAAAAAATAGCAAGAGACTGCACAGATCTCCAAAAAAGTTGTAAGGTGGGTTCTTATAAGCCGAGGTACCAGTGTATGAAACAATGTTTTAAATTTTATTAAAAGGGGAACATTATCACCAGACCTATGTAATCGTCAAAATATACCTTGATGTTGCAGAAAAAAGACCATATATTTTTTTCACAGATTTCCGAACTCTAAATGGGTGAATTTTGGCGAATTAAACGCCTTTCTATTTATCTTTCTCAGAGCGATGATGTCAGAACGTGACGTCACCTAGGTAATAAAGCCGCCATTTTCTCAAACACATTACAAACACCGCGTCTCAGCTCTGTTATTTTCCGTTTTTTCGACTATTTTCTGGAACTTTGGAGACATAATGCCTCGTCGGTGTGTTGTCGGCGGGTGTAACAACACTAATGGAGGGATTCAAGTTGCACCACTGGCCCAAAGATGCGAAAGTTGCTAGAAATTGGACGAAATTTGTTCAAAATACGAGGGTGTGGGAAAAGCCGACAAAATGGTCAGTCGTTTGTTCCACACACTTTATCGACGAAAGCTATGCTACTACAGAGATGGCAAGATTGTGTGGATATCCTTCGACACTCAAAGCAGATGCATTTCCAACGATAAAGTCAAAGAAATTTGCCGCCAGACCCCCCATTGAATGTGCTGGAGTGTCTGCACATTTTACCGGCGGTGCTAAGGCAGACATGGCACAGAGATGTATTGTATGGATAACCTGCAGATGCATTTCCAACGATAAAGTCAACTAAAACACAAAGGTGAGTTTTGTTAATGTTGTTGACTTATGTGCTAATCAGACATATTTGGTCGCGGCATGACTGCCAGCTAATCGATGCTAAGATGCTCTTTAGGCTAGCTGTATGTACATTTGAAACTATATTTACATCCAGCGTTTCCCTCCACCCACATTTAATGCCAAACAAACACTTACCAATCGATGGATTTGAGTTGATCCAGTGTCACAAGATGCGAAACTTCCGATCGTTGGTCTGCACATTTTAGCGGCGATGCTAAGGCAAACATGGCCGAATAGCGTCAATATCTATTCGCTCAATAGCTTCAGTTTCTTCTTCAATTTCGTTTTCGCTATCTGCCTCCATACTCCAACCATCCGTTTAGATACATGCGTAATCTGTTGAATCGCTTAAACCGCTGAAATCCGATTCTGAATCCGAGCTAATGTCGCTATATCTTGCTGTGCTATCCTTATTGGCATCACAGGATGACGTCACAGGAAAATGGACGATGGCTTCACAGGTAGCGAAAATCAGGCATTTTAAAGCTTTTTTTAGAGATATTCCGGGATAGGTAAAATTTTGAAAAAAAAATTCAAAAAATAAAATAAGCCACTGGGAACTGATTGTTATTGGTTTCAACCCTTCTGAAATTGTGATAGTGTTCGCCTTTAATAATGAAAATTAATTACATTTGTATATTTCGCTTCACAGAGAAATGAGAACCCATCCTTCATTCACTCCACATCCACACATGGATGGTAGTAAGCCACATTTGTAGCCATAGCTGCCCTGGGGTAGACTGGCAAAACCGTGGTTTCTAATTTGCGCCTAAAGCCTCATTGAGTGCAAGGTGGGTAGTGTTAACCCAAGGACGCAACAACCGTGACTAGGATGCTGGAAGCTGGAATCAAACCTGAAACCCTCAAGTTACTGGCACGGCCTCTCTACCATCTGAGCCGCGCCGTCTGAAGAACACTTACAGATCATGTACTTATTTTTGTCTTTAATGAACTTTAGTCATGGTTTTACAGGCGATAAAGAGCGTGCAAATATAGCATTTGTTTTTGATCATTACAAATCCGTCAAAATGAGTGAAAGGAAATTATCTCATGCTGCCAATTAAGAACTTGCATATTTGAAATATTTCCTCTCCAACAACCTCAACACTAAACCTCAGCACTAAACACCAGCCAAAAAATCCAGCATTAGTTTGGACACTTCGTTTTAGACAGCTGTTTTGAGGCCGAGAACAGTGTTAAAAGGATGATAGATTAGTGGTTTCGAGTTTGGTTTGTTAATGTGGATATTTTATCATGATGGTAAAAACTTTTCCTCACACCTGTTACACTCATTTTTGTTTTGGTTTTTAGATGGAACTCCAGCCATCGAGACTCTTCGTAGGGGCCTGACTGAGCTCTGTGATGTTTGTCAACATGTTCTCAACACTTTTGAGGTAAGTATTCACCTGTATTTTTACAAAGTAGCAGCTATCTGTGGACAAGTGGGGTCCAGTTTTCCTCTTAAACAAATATGCAATTATATAAATGTAAGTGCAAACCTCACATTTCTGCAACCATTTATGTTTTCTAAAGGGGACAAAACTTTACAAATATCACTGAGACGTTATAAATCAAATCAAATAAAATTAACTTTATTTATAAAGCACATTTAAAATTTACCACTGGTGTAGCCAAAGTGCTGTACAATGGACAGGTTATAAGATAATACGAGAACTGAGCAAACAACACAACACAAACAGAACATGATAAAAAATAAATAAGTAAAACATAAAAACAGGTTCACAGCAGGTGTATAATGGGGCGCCATTGCAGGATGGATATCACTCAGTGTTAAAAGCCAAGGAATAGTATGTTTTTAAGAAAGATTTAAAAACAGGAAGAGAGGAGGCTTGTCTAACACTCAGAGGTAAGTCGTTCCAGAGCTTGGGAGCAGCAGCGGCGAAAGCTCTGTCACCTCTAAGCTTCAGCCTTGTGTCAGGGACCGTCAGTAGCAGCTGATCGGCTGATTTTAGGGATCGGGTGGGGCAGTAAGGCTGAAGGAGGTCGGAGAGATATGTAGGCGCGAGGTTGTTTAGACATTTAAAAACAAATAGGAGTTTAAAATTGATTCGATAACGCGCAGGGAGCCAATTATAGTCTACATAGCTGCCAACACATGTGAGTACACTTTTAGTTCCCAGTCTTCATTTACATGTTCATCATATTCATATTGGTGTATCATCACTTTGGAGCAATGTTCACTGACTCTAGTATTTGTCTTTTGAGCGGGTGAAGTGTGCGGGTGTGCTCGTGGTGTGTGGCCACAGTGTCGAGAGCAGCGGGATGTGAGGCTGAAGAGAGAGGCGATGCATGCTGGCGTGTTCAGGGGTTAAATCGGTGCCTGTTCGTGGGTCTGTTGGTCACTTTCTGAGCGGGGGTGTCACTGATGTCATATTAATAAAAAAATGTTTTCTTATATTTTTAGAATCGACCTGTAGGGTCCGAAAGATCGACTGTTTGATCACGATTGACGGGTTTGCCCCCCCATGAAATTACTGCGTTGCACGTGACCTCAGGTATGGACGCCATGTGTCAGCACTGAAGCACAAGGTGGACGAACAAGTATTAATAAAAATGTATAATTTGAAAGCAGAGTAAAAATGTTGCATTCATGCACTGCTGTTCTCGCCTGTAGAAATAGTTCCAACACAAACTAAGGCAAAAATAATTAAAATCGTGAAAAAATGTAAATAGACGGAATATACATTTGAACTGGAAACTGGAAAACTTATATAAAAATATACAACTTATGGTGGCAAGAAACACATCAATAATGAATAAAACTAAATATTTATTGGACCAAAAAGCACTTCATATTCTTTACTGCTCACTATTGTTACCATATTGAGGGTTTGTGCAGTAATATGGGGAAATAAATACAAAAGTAGGCTTCAGTCACTAACCGTTTTACAAATAAGATCAGTTAGAGAAATACATAACGTTGGATATAGAGAACACTCAAACCCTTTATTTATTGAATCGAAAATATTAAAATTCCATGATATAGTGATTTTGCAAATAGCTAAAATTATGCACAAAGTAAACTATAACCTGCTACCAAATAACATACAACAATTCTTCTCTACAAAAATAGAGAAATCTAACTTTAGAGAACATTTTAATTTAAAACATTTGTTTGCATGTACAACATTTAAAACCTTCAGTATATCTGTATGTGGAATTGAATTACTGTGATGAGGTGGCGACTTGTCCAGGGTGTACACCGCCTTCTGCCCGATTGTAGCTGAGATAGGCACCAGCGCCCCCCGCGATCCCAAAGGGAATAAGCAGTTGAAAATGGATGGATGGAATTGAATCATGGAATGAATTAAGTAAATAATTAAAACTGTACTAATGTGATCCAATTGGAATTGTATGCATGTTCGAAACAAATTTAAACTGCGATTGGATGTCAAAGTTTACCAACAAATTAAAATCACAAAATGTAATTGGGGTATACTGTAGTTGGCGGATTTTGGATGGTTATTTATTGGGTTTTACTGGCGGCATAAAGGACCTCCCATTGGCTCCACTGTAAGCGGACTTGTATTTGTTTATTTATGAGTTAGAATGCATTATAGAAAAAATCCATCTGTCGTCATGTATTTGATTTGAAATGATTGTGATCGATAGGCAAAATTCCAAAAAAGTGCAGTTCCCCAGGACAAAGACTAAGGAGTTGAGTGGTTGCTTGCAACCCAGCAATTCTTTCATACTGGCCACTTGATGTTCAACATTCACCGCGAGGCATATAACGTTTGATTTAACAAATATAATTGTTGCTTTTCAAAAAATAAAAACAAAAAAAATAATATATATATATATATATATATATATATATATATATATATATATCTCCTGCTAAGGTATTTAAGGTCATACAATTATTTGTAGTTGCATTTAACAACACGTCTTTAGCATAATGCTAAAAGAGGGCATCCATCCATCCATTTTCTACCGCTTATTCCCTTTTGGGGTTGCGGGGGGCGCTGGCGCCTATCTCAGCTACAATCGGGCGGAAGGCGGGGTACGCCCTGGACAAGTCGCCACCTCATCGCAGCAAAAGAGGGAAATTGAAGTTAATTATTTTAACTCCACAAGGCTTTCTTCATAATTACTGTCATTATTGATACTATTATGTATTGTTTCTTCATTCACAAGACAAGTTATTATACTTCTTTACAACGGTTTCAAACAAAACAAATGAGCACCGTATCTTTTTTTCTTTCTTTTGTTCTATATTTTCAGAATAATTTTTTTCTGGCAAGGCGGGACTTGGTTAAAAAAAAGTAATCCTTCCGTAAGAACTGGTCACAACTGGTCTAGGAAGACCTAGATTCTGAGTGTGCAGCTCATAAAAACGGCCCTCAATGTGGCCCTCAATAAAAATGATTTGACACTCTTGACCTTCTGTACTTTAAAAGAAGCTGCTAAAATACTGTAACTTGACTGCCCACTGATTTGTATCTCACATACCCTATATGTATTTTACTTGTGTTTTAAATTGCCTTTCATTATGTATTTTCAATCCTGTGTAATTTTTATTGTGGATGTTAGATGCGCCATAAAAAGACTAAAGATAGAAATTAGCATGGTGCTAAATCTGGTGCAGCCATCTTCCTAATGTAACTACACATTTTCCTATAAATAAACAAATACAAACAAACCTACAAGATCGGAGAAGATTGGTTTGTAACGCTCATGCAGCCATTTTCCAAGATCGGGTCGACTAGCAACAGACCTTGCCAGGGTTGACCAAAAAAGCTGAGTCCTCAAGCTTGGCATCCTGCCCAGACGTTTGCTGGAAAAATAAACAAATGAATGCTTTCAGCATTGCTGCATCGATTTGGTCCGCCTTTGTCTCAGAGGGCAGCCTCATGTAAACCCAGTTAGCATAAAGTTTGCTGAAGACAAGCAGTACAATTGAATGAAGTAAACAACACCCAGATATACTTGAAAGGATGTTTACTTCTCACATTTGAACCAATGCAGGACAAATTCTGGGTACATGGGAAAAGCTGTGTGCTCACCAAATGCTTGAAACTGTGCTAGTCTGCAAAAGGAAATGACGTCACATTAAACAAAATTATCGAAATATGGTAGTTTGATTTCACAATAATCTGTAGTGGTTCGATTAAAATTAAGTCTGGGAACTGATGGTCAAATGGTCTTTTATTGAACATCCGTGTACTCAATGACCAACATAAGAGCAAATGAGCAAGCATTCTGAAAAAAATGGCACATTAGGATACATATTTTAACCTTACTCACCTTTTTACCTTGTTCCCTTTCAACTTGAATTAGAATCCTTTTAACTCTTCGTTAGATACTTCAACTTTTAACTACTCAAACTATCTTTACTTTGGCACTTTCTTTACTGTTGCTGTGGAATAATTGTTTCCATATTAATAATCCATGACTTCCTTTTGTAATTAAATGTATATCAGGTTTTTCCACCTTCAAAATACAAAAAAAAAGATACAGCAATAAATTCACAAAACAATGTTTCAGCGTGTGAATCTTCAGGTGTGTAACGATCCGATCCGACTCTTTCTCGGAGTGACGACTGGATTCAGAACCGATTCTTCTTTCAAGATGATTCTCGAGTCAAAACGATTCCTGAAATTAACCTTTTTCAAAACATGTTACAGGTTAGAAAAGCTTCTTCTGGTTGCATGGAGATGGCTTAAAAATTTATTTAGAAATATTTATTCTTACAAAAAATAGTGTGTGTATGTATGTATGTATGTATTTATGTGTGTATATATATATATATATATATATGTATATATATATATATATATATATATATATATATATATACACATATATATATATACACATATATATGGATATATATAGATAGATGGATAGATATAAAATGTTAAGGGAATAAGCGGTACAAGATGGATGGATGTTTTTGAAACATACAAGACAACTTGTCCTTTATAGTAAGTAAGCAAACAGACTCCTAATTTAACTGCTGACATATGCAGTAACAGTGTCATTTTCCATTCTATTGTTTTGTCAACATTAAGGACAAGTGGTAGAAAATGAATTATTAATCTATTTGTTCATTCACTGTTAATATCTGCTTAATTTCTATTTTAACATGTTCTATCTATACTTTTGTTAAAATGTAATAATCGTTCTGCCCAAATGCAGCTGAGATAGGCTCCAGCGACCCCAAAAGGGACAAGCGTTAGAAAATGAATGGATGGACTAATTCTTCTTTTGTTTGATACTTTCCATTAGTTTTGGATGATACCACAAATGTGGGTATCAATCCGATACCTAATAGTTACAGGATCATACATTGGTCATATTCAAAGTGCTCATGTGTCCAGGGACATATTTCCTGAGTTTATAAACATAATATATCTTTTTTTTAAAAGACAGAATATATTGTGATGCCAAAAAATATCGACGTCATCATAGTAGTATCGACTAAATACGCTACTGTACTTGGTATCATTACAGTGGATGTTAAGTGTAGATCCACCAAAGGTGTTTGTTTACATTTTGACACAGGTGAGCTACAGTGTGGAGTGAAGCATGTTTAGCTATTCCTCGCCCTGCAGGGATGATACTTGTAAAAAATGTACTTTAGTTGTCGCCATGGAGTCAAGGATTAATGATTTAGAAGTAGCTACAACACTGCCAACTGGAGCTGGACTTTAGCCGCTAGCTAGCTAGCTAGCCATGTCTTAAAGAATCTCTTCCAGTGGGTGTTTCTGTGTTATCTTTATTGTTAGTTTTTAAGCCCAAATGCGTACAATCTCCCTTTTCTGTGTACACACTGTGTCTGCTTGTAAGTACTCCGTGATAGTGCACTGCCGAACATGCTCGTCTCCTCGTAAACCAGCAATGACACGACATGACGACGACGGGGGGCGGGGAGGCCCGGTACTTTTCAGAGGCGGTGTAGTACCGATTATGATTCATTAGTATCGTGGTACTATACCGTACAACCCAACTTAGGACACAAGTTTGATGTTTAATGGTGGTGTGCTCACTTGTGTTGCCAGCTATTTAGACAAAATTGGTTGTTTGCTGTGTTGTTTTCAAGGGACAGTAAATCTATAATGATATACAAGCTATACACTGCCTGTTGTAAGTTTTATCTTGTGTAAGTTCTATAGCATTGTCCTTTAAAAAAAATGGTTTCCTAAATGTGGATACACTGTGAAATGATTTACTTGGACCCCGACTTAAACAAGTTAAAAAACGTATTCGGGTATTACTATTTAGTGGTCAATTGTACGGAATACAGTGGGGCAAAAAAGTACTTAGTCAGCCACCGATTGTGCAAGTTCTCCCACTTAAAATGATGACAGAGGTCTGTAATTTTCATCATAGGTACACTTCAACTGTGAGGGACAGAATGTGAAAAAAAAATTACAGGTATTCACACTGTAGGAATTTTAAAGAATGTATGTGTAAATTATGGCGGAAAATAAGTATTTGGTCAATCATTCAAAGCTCTCACTGATGGAAGGAGGTTTTGACTCAAAATCTCACGATACATGGCCCCATTCATTCTTTCCTTAACACGGATCAATCGTCCTGTCCGCTTAGCAGAAAAACAGCCCCAAAGCATGATGTTTCCACCCCCATGCTTCACATTAGGTGTGGTGTACTTGGGATGCAACTCAGTATTCTTCTTCCTCCAAACATGAGGAGCTGAGTTTATACCAAAAAGTTCTATTTTGGTTTCATCTGACCACAAGCCATTCTCCCAATCCTCTTCTGTATCATCCATGTATCCATTTTGGTATAAACTCAACTCGTCGTGTTTGGAGGAAGAAGAATACTGAGTTGCATCCCAAGAACACCATACCTACTGTGAAGCATGGGGGTGGAAACATCATGCCTTGGGGCTGTTTTTCTGCTAAGGGGACAGGACGATTGATCCGTATTAAGGAAATAATTAATGGCGCCATGTATTGTGAGATTTTGAGCCAAAACCTACTTCCATCAGTGAGAGCTTTGAATGATTGACCAAATACTTATTTTCCACCATAATTTACAAATACATTATTTAAAATTCCTACAATGTGAATTCCTGGATTTTTTTTTCACATTCTGTCTCTCACAGTTGAAGTGTACCTATGATGAAAATTATAGACCTCTGTCATCATTTTAAGTAGGAGTACTTGCTCAATCTGTGGCTGACTAAATACTTGTTTGCCTCACTGTATGTACTGTACTGTGCAATCTACTAATAAAAGTTTCAATCAATCAATCAAACTCCTACACAATTTTTCCAGACATGCAATGAGAGTTATATCAAGTGAGGCATAGATGTTAATTTTATATATATATATATATATATATATATATATATATATATATATATATATATGTATATATATATATATATAGGTGTGGGAAAAATCACAAGACTACTTCATCTCTACAGAACTGTTTCATGAGGGGTTCCCTCAATCATCAGGGAACCCCTCATGAACCCCTCATGAAACAGTTCTGTAGAGATGAAGTAGTCTTGTGATTTTTCCCACACCTACATATTGCGCTCTACCACGGTATCGAGCACTATTCTCTGGATAATCCAATCAATACATATATATATATATATATATTTATATATATATATATATATATATTATTTTTTATTTTTTTACTTAAATCTATATGCTGTAATAATTTTTAATACAGGTTTGCAAATTAATATAACAAGAACAAGAAGGCAGCAATTCGCTTCCGTAAAAACTATATAATACATTGATAATGATATTACGATATGATAAATGAGATGAAAAAGTATTTGATCAAGTATTTTCTAAATACTTTTTGGGACAAATTTGCTTTCATAAAATAAACACAATATTGGGAGTGTTTCTTACCTTTTTGTGTTCGTGTCTGAAGCAGCACTATCTACCAACCATTAAATCATATTATACCTTAACATATATCACAGTCATTTGTTCTCAAAATATCACTTAAAGAAGTATTTGATCTTAGATATATAATCCTCCATATTGGCAGACACCTTCATTTAATTTCATTCAAAGCAACATTTTTGCATCAGACAAAACACATGTCAGTTTCGTTAGAAACATCACGTGCCGGCTGACCACATGTCCCTGCATTAGTCCCTTAAGAAAGTATGCTTTAATTTGCTCTGCTCGACAGCTGGTCACGTCAGGCTTTTGGAACATCATGTTTTAAGATAGATCCATAATGTGAGAATATGTGCATAAGAGTTTGAGTGGCTTGGCTTAGATATCACATCACATACTTTATTTATTGAAATAACTACTTTATTGTGTCTCCAGTTGTCAAGAGTAATTTCATGATGCTGGAATGGTCACAGCATTGCGTGAAAGTACTGTACTTCATTACTATCATTCCATGTTTACAAATAGTTTTCTTATACAGAAAAGATTAACAGTCTGCTTCATCAAGTTGTTAATAAAACATATTGATGTTTTTTTAGTTACCTAATGAAACAGTACGTGTCATACAATGTGTATGTTGTTTTTACACCTCTGCAACTGTACAATTTGGCCATCACAGCTCAAACCCAAACATCTTAAAGTGAGGCAGGGAGAAAAATAAAATATGGATGCGTCTTCAGACTGAAGACAGTTGTGCCGGATATAAAGCAGTCTTAGGAACTCACAGAAATGGTGTCAGTGTTGCACCGGGTTCAAAGACTGAAGTAAACGCATATAAGAACACAACACCATAAATCAGTGGGAATAATAAGGGAGAAGCATACGTTCAGTATATTTTGTGGCGGCCCACTACAAATAAATTTAGACAGCCACAAATCGATAAAGCGCTGCCTGTACGTCCTCGCTCATTAACACATATATATTTATATTATTCATGCACGATTCACCATAATTAGCATAATGTGCATGTTAGTTTCATTTGACCCTCTAAATTGTCCATAAGTATGAATGTGAGTGTGAATGACAGTTTGTATATATATATTTGTGATTGGCCCTGCTAATTTTCATTAACCTCTCAATTGTAGTTTGTCCATTGTACGTTAGCATTAAGCTTGCGGCATTAGAGCCAAACTTCATCCTTTTTAGTTGCATTGCTTTTTTCCGTTTATTCCAAACTGTATTATTATTTTAACAGGATTCCTACATGTATGTGCCCTTAATGTATATATGGATGTACTGTCCTTTGTGTGCTTAGTCTTACAGTGACTTCATTTTGGAGAATATCAATAAACCACCAAGTTATTTCTTTCATCTCAAATTCAAATGAGTGTTTATATGTGCAGCCTGTATTACCTTAGACAATAGGCAACAAACAAATCCTAAAAATGAATTAAAGAAGCACCAAAACAATGTAAGAAAAGAAAAAATGTACATGAATACCAATAACAGATTTAAAAAAATATATATTCCTAACATTTTCTACCGCTTGTCCCGTTCGGGGTCGCGGAGGGTGTCTCAGCTGCAATCGGGCGGAAGGCGGGATACACCCGGGACAAGTCGCCATCCCATCGCCGGGCCAACACAGATAGACATTCACACTCTAGGGCCAATTTAGTGTTGCCAATCAACCTATCTCAAGGTGCATGATTTTGGAGGAGGGAGGAAGCCGGAGTACCCGGAGGGAACCCACGAAGTCAGGGGGAGAACATGCAAACTCCACACAGAAAGACCCCGAGCGAAGGATCAAACCCAAGACCTTCGTATTGTGAGGCAGACGCACTAACCCCTCTTACATTGTGCATTTAAAAGAAAAAATATATATGCGTCACAGCCAATTATGCAGATTATATGATGGCGTCATATAGGCAACGCCTCTACAGCCACAAGTATATTGACAATTTGTGCGAAAAAATGACAGTCTTTTAAAATTCAGTTTATAAAAAAATGAAGAAAATTTTTGAGCAGAAATATTTGTTCCCTCAAAACTCAAGATTCACATTTGATGATTTCAAGGGAAACTGCACTTTTTTTTAAATTTTGCTTAACGTTTACAATTATTATGAAAGAATTGATGACGGATGGATTTTTAAAAATGCATTTTAACTTGTAAATAAACGTAAATGAAAATCCGCTACAGCAGAGCCAATGGGAGGTCTTCTATTCCACCCATTAAAAATCCAATAAATAACCATTTAAAAACCACAAACAATACTTTACATTTCATGATTTGGATATTAACCAAGTATTATTACTATTTTTATGACATTTATTTAAATTTAATTATAAGTTAGAATGCATTAAAAAAAAACATCTGTCATTTCCTTCATATTGATTGTAAACAATTCCAAAAAAGTGCAGTTCTCCTTTAAGTGTACCTTACACAGATACTTTTTAAGTGTTGAATACTATTAACATAGACTGGACAATGTGTTGGATTATTAAACATTACGTGCTAACAAAATGGACACAAACACTTTTACAGACACTTTCACACACACACGCACATGCACACAGAAACACTTTCACATATACTATCTGTATCTTTATTATAAATAACTATGGAAAAATAATTTAAACCTAGTCTTGTCGCGAGAGCGATCTGCTAAGTATTTGAACCTAAACTTGTCATTCAATATACACTTTTCTTTGTCCATTTCTACTTGCTACTCATGGCTCGACATCAGCTAGAATGCAGCTGCTTTTCTCCCCAATACTATATGGACTGATATTCACACAGGACGTGCGCATGTTAAACGCTCGTCAATTTTTTTGTTGTTGTAAAACATTTGTGTTAAATCGTAATTATTGCCTTAAAGCATTGACAGCCCTAGTTTTAACAGTTATTTTAATGCATCTATCTGCATCTAATGCATCTATCCCATACCCCTAAGCATTAGGGGTATGGGAAAAAATCGGTTCGAATACGAATCGAATCGTTTACGTTGTGCGATTCAGAATCAATTGTCATTTTTTTAAAAATCTATTTTTATTTTTTTTTATTTATTTATTTTTTTTAATCAATCCAACAAACCACTACACAGCAATACCATAACAATGCAATCCAATTCCAAAACCAAACCTGACCCAGCAACACTCAGAACTGCAATAAACAGAGCAATTGAGAGGAGACACAAACACGACACAGAACAAACCAAAAGTAGTGAAACAAAAATGTATATTATCAACAACAGTATCAATATTAGTTATAATTTCAGCATAGCAGTGATTAAAAATGCCTCATTGACATTATCATTAGACATTTATAAAAAATAATAAAAAAGAACAATAGTGTCACAGTGGCTTACACTTGCATCGCATCTCATAAGCTTGACAACACACTGTGTCCAATGTTTTCACAAAGATAAAATAAGTCATATTTTTGGTTCGTTTAATAGTTAAAACAAATTTACATTATTGCAATCGGTTGATAAAACATTGTCCTTTATAATTATAAAACCTTTTTAAAAAAAAATATATACTACTCTGCTAACATGTCAGCAGCCCGGGGTAGATCCTGCTGAAATCCTATGTATTGGATGAATACAGAATAATTTTGAATCGGAAAAATATAGTTTTTGAATCGAAAATCTAATCGAATTGAAAAAATCGATATATTATCGAATCGCGACCCCAAGAATCGATATTGAATCAAATCGTGGGACACTCAAAGATTCACAGCCCTACTAAGCATGACCCCCCCATGCACCAAAAAAAGCTGGCCACTAACTGTGTGCGCTTCTTGCTTTTACTACTGGGATAGGTTACATCCTAAAAATACAACAAAACAAGTCTGGAAAGGATTTAAATATACATTAAAAAATGGAGCGCAGCATATTGTGTTTTCATAACATCACCATGTGCTGACAATATTTTTATTGAGTCAATGTCTTGGTTCGGCTCTGTTCCAAAGTTGTATCTGTTCTTCCTTGGCCGATTCCACCACACACAGTTTGAAAAAGACATCAACTTTCGCAAATCCATAAATCGCTTGACAAAGGTCATTTCCGTTCTTGAAATAGACGGAGCAGTGATCAAAGCCTTACTTACACTTCCGGATGCCTCGCATAGTGCGCTCCTGTCATCTTCCTGTAGTCACTTTCATCAAGCACTGCGCAACTGTTCTTTCATCACATTGCAAAGCCTTCTTGCCCACCCAGAATATTGACCAAAAACTGATATTCATACACCCACACACACACAGAACGGTACTTTCACATGCAGAGTTCCTCCCCAAAATGTATATTTGGTGTTGGGATGCAGGGGGATTGCTAAATCACGTCATTGTCTTAGTTGTATTATTCAACATTATAAAAAACAGCTTTTTGTTTTTTGTCACACGAATTGTGTCATATTCCAGTAGTTTGTGTTTTTAAAACTTGTTTAGTACAACATGAAATTATTGACAAATGGGTGTTTGTTTCATTTTGTGCAGTGGCAGACATCTTAAACATCCATCCATCCATCCATTTTCTACCGCTTATTCCCTTTTGGGGTCGCGGGGGCGCTGGCGCCTATCTCAGCTACAATCGGGCGGAAGGCGGGGTACACCCTGGACAAGTCGCCACCTCCTCGCAGGGCCAACACAGATAGACAGACAACATTCAGACTCACATTCACACACTAGGGCCAATTTAGTGTTGCCAATCAACCTATCCCCAGAAGGCGGGTGGGCCTTCTGGAAGCGACACCCTCCTTGACACTCTGTCATATTTTCGGCTTTTTTCCCCCTGACTTCCATCTCCTATTACACTTATGCCAACCATTCTGACTTTTCCATGCACAGGTAAAACATTCATCTCGATTCATATACATTATAATTCATGATAGGCTCCATGTGAGTGTGCGCATGATATATCAGTGTATTTTCCTGAGAGTCATTTTGTGAAAATACATAATAGCTAGGGAGGGGGACCGAATACGATACTTTAATAAGCAACGGACACATTTTGTCTGTATTACCAGACTCAGCCGGCTCAAACATTTGGTGGGTTGACAAGCACTGAAGCAGCATTTGGGGCGGAATCAGCCAAACTGTCTTTATCTAGGCAATGTTACAATTGTTCATGCCAACAAAGCAAGTATGCCTGATAGAAAACACTTGATTTACAGTCAGGCTCAACTTTTCAAAATGCACTAGCTCGATGCTAATTTACTTTGAATCTGAATAGCATTAACAATTTACATGATGAGTTCAACACATCCAAATTTGGTAATCAAAACTACAACTAAGATACTTATTACAATCAAACAGCTGGTGTGTACAAGTACAAAACTTACAATGTAAACACTTTTTAGGGTGAACAAAAGCCTTGATTCAGCGTAATCGCAAAGACAACTGCTGACTAGGAAACTCACCGTAGTCTATAAACTACTGGCATTTAACGTAGAGGAATTGCAACAAATGGGTAACACAGTTGTATAGAATAAAATGTATTTTATTGGTAAACAAATTGACAATTATTAACACATGAAGCCACACAGACGAACTAAGAAATGGGTCCCGTTAAGTACAGGTATCAAGTCCCAGGTATTAAGAATTGGTATTCTAACTATTGAAATGTGAAACGTACCCATCCCTAATTGTAGGGCAATTTTTTCAAAAATATGTAAGTCTGACAAAAGAAATAGACCAAAAACAAATTGCTTTCGGGAGGATATTGATGAACAGATATAATGTGCCATCAAGTCATGTGAGGTTATGAATCACTCTGTGGATTTAAAGGCCTACTGAAACCCACGACTACCCACCACGCAGTCTGATAGTTTATATATCAATGATGAAATATTAACATTGCAACACATGCCAATACGGCCTATTTAGGTTACTAAATTACAGTTTTAAATTTCCCGGGAGTTTCGTCTTGGAAACGTCGTGTAATGATGACGTGTACGCAAGACGTCACAGGTTTTTAGGACGTATGAGCTCTGCGCACACACACAGCTAAAAGTCGTCTGCTTTAACGGCATAATCACACAGTATTCTGGACATCTGTGTTGCTGAATCTTTTGCAATTTGTTCAATTAATATTGGAGAAGTCACAGTAGAAAGTTGGAGTTGGGAAGCTTTAGCCTTTAGCCACACAAACACATAGTGATTCCTTGTTTAAAATTCCTGGAGGTGAAACTTCACTATGGATCAGAGCGCGGTCAAGCGAACATGGATCCTACCGGATGTCAAGCAGCAGGTTTCGGTGAGAAAATTGTGGTTAAAAAGTCGCCTCTTACTGGATATCAGCTGAGCTTGTACAGCTGCTGTCGACTCCCCTGAGACACTTCGCGACAACACACCCGTGGACAAACATCTCTGACTATCAGGTACTATTTAACTCATTAAAACACTAGCAACACAATAGAAAGATAAGTGATTTCCCAGAATTATCCTAGTAAATGTCTCTAAAAACATCAGAATCCGTCCCAATGCAATCGCGTTTTTTTTTCAACTTTTTTTTTTTTCTAGTCCGTTGCTATCAATACCCTCAAACACGAATTTTTCATCCTCGCTCAAATTAATGGGGAAATTGTCGTTTTCTCGGTTTGAATAGCACTTTTTGTTGGAGGTTCCCATTATAAACAATGTGAAGATGTGAGGAGCCCCCACACTTGTGACGTCGTCTGCGACTTCCGGTAGAGGCAGGGCATTTCTCTTAGCCCCTAAAGTTGCGAACTTTATCGTGGATGTTCTCTACTAAATCCTTTCAGCAAAAATATGGCAATATCGCCAAATGATCAAGTATGACACATAGAATGGACCTGCTATCCCTGTTTGAATAAGAACATCTCATTTCAGTAGGCCTTTAAAACGACAAGCTACACAGACAGTAGTACCGTTATAAAGCAATGCCAACTCTTTCTCTGCCTGTCCTAATGGAATTGTAACAAAATATCAGAAATAAATGAAAATATACTGACTTTGGACACACACGATTCTGTTCATCTCAATTAGGTGTCAGTTTAAATTCCATGTCACTACTAAAGTGTTCTTTTTTTCCCCCCACTAAAGGCAAAAGTAAATGAATTCCAAGAGAAACAGGAGCAACCCATGGAGTGACTGAAGATCCATCATGCAAAATTTCTTTGTCATATGTTCCTTTGAATATACAATATCTTATTTATATTGTTTTATACATCAAACACCCTGAGAACCAGCGTCCTCTGCAGTGGACATGCATAACAATGCAATTTTTTGTAACTCTGACAAAAGACCAACAACAATGTCCGCTGCAGAAGATGCTGGACCTGCGGAGAATGTGTTTTACTTAAGTCGTGGCACATTTAAACTTTTGTACAGGCTGCTCTTTTGTAAGATTTTTTTTTTTTTTTGTATTCCATTTGACCCTTTCATACTTTAAGAATTGTTGGCATGTGACATTAAACTTAAGAAAACATCTGTTCATTGTCAACTCATTTTTCCTCTTCCTACCCCGCTAATATTCAGACATATTAGATGATATTTATTGTCACAAGTGCTCATGTGTCGCGCTTTTTGAGGGACCCTTGGAGCACCAAATTGTTTGCATCTGTCTTTTGAAGATGTGTTTGACATCTGAAGGAAACTTGGGACGTTAAGCGGGAGTAATTAGCAGAAGAATGTGGTGTGAGGTATTTTGTACTGTGCCGCCAGGTCGGAGAAAGAAAAAGAAAGAGGGGAGTGAAGTGTAAATAATAGGGTTACTTGGTGTTAATTATACCCGTCTGTCGGTCACATGTAAAGCCATCGGTGCGTGCATGTGTACAGTTGGACTTAGGAACAACCGTCACCACTTATTTGTTATTTTTCAATGAGGACTCGGAATTCTTCATCCTTTTTTTTTTTGTTCTTGTACTGTAACAGTTTTCTTGCGTGTTTTCTGCTCGGCTGTGCAATGTTCCCATGTGTTGAGCCGATTTGCCTTGACAGACATGACATGCACAAGCCACAATGACTGTGGACATCCTTTAGTAGTAGAGCCAAAGCTGGACTTAGCAAGTGGGTTGCATTTAGGTCCCCTCTTTAGCACCCAAACCAGTAACCGATCTACTGTTCTCCACCTCAAAAACTTTTTACATGGCGAGACTTTCATTGGTGTTGTGGGAGATCTGTATTTTTAAAAAGACTTTTGTTCGTGTACTGTAACAGTTTTCTTGCGTGTTTTCTGCTTGGCTGTGCAATGTTGCCATGTGTTGAGCCGATTTGCCTTGACAGACATGACATGCACAAGCCACAATGAGTGTGGACATCCTTTAGTAGTAGAGCCAAAGCTGGACTTAGCAAGTGGGCTACATTGAGATCCCCTCTTTAGTACCCAACCAGTAACCGATCTACTGTTCTCCACCTCAAAAACTTTTTTATCTATCCAGACTTTCATTGGTGTTGTGGGAGACCTGTATTTTTAAGAAGACTTTTGCAGCTTCTTAAAGACAAGTTTAAGAAGTACTTCAAAGTAAATTGAATAGAACTGTATGGCGCAGGTGTATTTAACATCTCTCTTCACTATTAGACCTATTTAGTGTATTCTGCAGAATCAACGTCCTCTACAGTAGACATTTGATTTCGGTCTTATTATTATTAGAGTCACAGGAGTTTTCTGCTGTTTTTAAGGACCTTCTGAATAAAAAAACTAGTCAAAGATCATCTCTATGACAGCACACACTGTGTTCTAAGAATCTGCAGCAAAAATATAGTAGTTTTCTTAAGAATAGAATAGAATGCCTCTTATTGTCACTATACACAGGTACCATGAAATTGAAAACAACTCTAGTATCAATGCGACAGTCTACAAAATATGCAAAACAGGAAGAAAATAAAAATAGTGCAAAAGGAGTAAGGTTCACAGGCTAGTCCTGAGAACGATTTATGTTCAATGTGTTGTTTGCAGGAAATACATATTATACTATATACATATATCCAGAAGCATTCAGTAGAAAGTAATAATTGCACACAGAGGTGTTACAGTATAAAATCAGTGCCTATGAGAGTTCACCGTGGTTATGGCTTTAGGGAAGACACTTCTTGAGTCTGTCTTAAACCGGATGGCCCTGTAGCACCTTCCTGAGAGCAGCAGGTCAAACGGGTCAAAGCCAGGGTGGGAGCTGTCCTTGATACTGTTGGTAGCTCTGCTGAGGCAGCCGATGATCCGCTGTGCTGCCTTTACCACTCTCTGGAGCCTCTCCGTGTCTGCAGTGATGCAGTATGTCAGCAGCCTCTCAATGGATGAGCGGTAGAAGGTCAGCAGCAGGTTGTAGTCCAGGTTGTATTTCTTGAGGACATTCAGGAAGTGCAGCCGATGCTGAGCCCTCTCAGTAACTAAACTAAATGGCTGTGATGATGAAAAAACAAATACCTAGAAAGAATCTTAAGGAAAACTACTAGTATAATTAAAGTAGTTTCGCAAATGACTACGACTGTAACTGCATCTAAAGTACACAAGCTACAGCAACACTTTTGTTGTATAAATCACATTACAGCAAACATTTATTTCTGCCAAAAAGTAGAGGACTGAAATGGGTGCCTCGAGGAACTCACGCCTCAGTTACCTAAATCACGAGTTTGAAACCCAGTGTCTAATGTTTGCTAGCAATAATAAAATATCAATGCAACGATCTGCCAATCTTTTTAAAGTAGTTCAAGTTCCTCTATACCAGTGGTTCTCAAATGGGGGTACGCGTACCCCTGGGGGTACTTGAAGGTATGCCAAGGGGTACGTTAGATTTTTTTAAAATAGCAACAATTCAAAAATCCTTTATAATTATATTTATTGAATAATAATTCAACGAAATAGGAATGTAAGTTTACAAACTGTGAAAAAATTACAACAATGCAATATCCAGTGTTGACAGCTAGATTTTTTGTGGACATGTTCCATAAATATTGATGTTAAAGATTTCTTTTTTTGTGAAGAAATGTTTAGAATTAAGTTCATGAATCAAGATGGATCTCTTTTACAATCCCCAAAGAGGGCACTTTAAGTTGATGATTACTTCTATGTGTAGAAGTATCTACATGCTGCCGCTAGGTGACATCATACGCAAATACGGTGTTAGCTTTCACTGTTATGCTGATGACACCCAACTCTACATGCCCCTAAAGCTGACCAACACGCCGGATTGTAGTCAGCTGGAGGCGTGTCTTAATGAAATTAAACAATGGATGTCCGCTAACTTTTTGCAACTCAACGCCAAAAAAACGGAAATGCTGATTATCGGTCCTGCTAGACACCGAACTCTATTTAATAATACAACTCTAACATTTGACAATTAAACAAGGCGACACGGTAAAGAATCTGGGTATTATCTTTGACCCAACTCTCTCCTTTGAGGCACACATTAAAAGCGTTACTCAAACGGCCTTCTTTCATCTCCGTAATATCGCTAAAATTTGCTCCATTTTGTCCACTAAAGACGCTGAGATCATTATCCATGCGTTTGTTACGTCTCGTCTCGACTACTGTAACGTATTATTTTCGGGTCTCCCCATGTCTAGCATTAAAAGATTACAGTTGGTACAAAATGCGGCTGCTAGACTTTTGACAAGAACGAGAAAGTTTGATCACATTACGCCTGTACTGGCTCACCTGCACTGGCTTCCTGTGCACTTAAGATGTGACTTTAAGGTTTTACTACTTACGTATAAAATACTACACGGTCTAGCTCCATCCTATCTTGCCGATTGTATTGTACCATATGTCCCGGCAAGAAATCTGCGTTCAAAGGACTCCGGCTTATTAGTGATTCCCAAAGCCCAAAAAAAGTCTGCGGGCTATAGAGCGTTTTCCGTTCGGGCTCCAGTACTCTGGAATGCCCTCCCGGTAACAGTTCGAGATGCTACCTCAGTAGAAGCATTTAAGTCTCACCTTAAAACTCATTTGTATACTCTAGCCTTTAAATAGACTCCCTTTTTAGACCAGTTGATCTGCCGTTTCTTTTCTTTTTCTTCTATGTCCCACTCTCCATTGTGGAGGGGGTCCGGTCCGATCCGCTGGCCATGTACTGCTTGCCTGTGTATCGGCTGGGGACATCTCTGCGCTGCTGATCCGCCTCCGCTTGGGATGGTTTCCTGCTGGCTCCGCTGTGAACGGGACTCTCGCTGCTGTGTTGGATCCGCTTTGGACTGGACTCTCGCGACTGTGTTGGATCCATTATGGATTGAACTTTCACAGTATCATGTTGGACCCGCTCGACATCCATTGCTTTCCTCCTCTCCAAGGTTCTCATAGTCATCATTGTCACCGACGTCCCACTGGGTGTGAGTTTTCCTTGCCCTTATGTGGGCCTACTGAGGATGTCGTAGTGGTTTGTGCAGCCCTTTGAGACACTAGTGATTTAGGGCTATATAAGTAAACATTGATTGATCGATTGATAGAAATCTGTATTTATAATTGAATCACTTGTTTATTTGACAACATCTTTTTTTCCAAGTTGTTCAAGAAAGACCACTACAAATGAGCAATATTTTGCACTCCTATACTATTTAATAAATCAGGAACTGATGACATAGTGCTGTATTTTACTTCTTTATCTCTTTTTTTGCAACCAAAAATGCTTTGCTCTGATTGGGGGGTACTTGAATTGGAAAAAAAGGTTCACATGGGGTACATCACTGAAAAAAGGTTGAGAACCACTGCTCTATACAACAGTAGCACTCCAGCGTTTTTAGGAATTTGCTACAAAAATCTTTGTCCCTGCAGCATGGTGGAACAGTTAACTCTGGTGTCTTTCTGTGTGGGGTTTGTATTTGCTTTCCGGGGACACTAAATTGGCTTTATTGGTGTGAATGTTGTCTGTCCATCTGTGATTAGGGAGCAATTTGTTCAGGGTGTACATTGTCTTCCACCCGAGTGCAGCTGGATATGCCTCCCCTGCCCACCTCCACCCCAAAAGGGACAAGCAATAGAAAGTGGATGGATAAATGGATGTTTGTCTCCCAAGTTCAGATCTCAACTTGGGGGATGATATGGTGTCATTCACGGGTCAGATTTGGATTTGGCCCCCTGGGCCACCAGTTGATTAGCAGTGGTATAGTAAAGTGGTTCTCAAATGGGGGTACCATTTGTACCCCTGGGGGTACTTGAAGGTATGCCAAGGGGTACATGAGATTTTTGAAAAATATTTGAAAAATAGCAACAATTCAAAAATCCTTTATAAATATGTTTATTTAATAATACTTCAACAAAATACGAATGTAAGTTCATGAACTGTGAAAAGAAATGCAACAATGTCGAGCTGTTAACAATTTAGTGTTGACAGCTCGATTTTTTTGTGGACATGTTCCATAAATATTAATGTTAAGGATTTGTTTATTTTGTGAAGAAATGTTTAGAATTAAGTTTCTGACTCCAGATGGATCTCTATTACAATCCCCAAAGCAGGAACTTTAAGTTCATGATTACTTCTATGTGTAGACATCTTTATTTATAATTGAATCACTTGTTTATATTTCAACAAGTTTTTAGTTATTGTATATCTTTTTTCCAAATAGTTCAAGAAATACCACTACAACAAATGAGCAATATTTTGCACTGTTATACAATTTAATAAATCAGAAACTGATGACATAGTGCTGTATTTTACTTCGTCTCTTTTTTTCAACCAAAAATGCTTTGCTCTTATTAGAGGGTACTTGGATTTAAAAAATGTTCACAGGGGTTACATCACTAAAAAAAGTTTGAGAACCACTGGTATCGTAACACACAAATAGGTTTGCATCTCGGTTAGGTGCAAAAAAATAATGAAATACACAAAAGTGACACAAAAGTGGCATAAAAGACATCACATTTATTTAACCCTTCAGTGGACATTCCATCCAAAAGTGGCATAAAAGACATCACATTTATTTAACCCTTCAGTGGACATTCCATCCATCCATTTTCTACCGCTTGTTCCCTTTGGGATCGCGGGGGACGCTGGTGCCTATCTCAGCTACAATCGGGCGGAAGGCGGCGTACACCCTGGACATTCAATTTGAATAATCGTTAAAGCCAAACAAGACATATAAGTCCTCAAAGGGTAACTGCTTTTTTGGGGGGAATTTGGCTTATTATATACTGTTGAACCTCGATCTACGAACTTAAATAGTTCAACTTGGTTCGCCAACCGAAACGTTGGTATAGTGATGCAGAGTTCCCGATAAGAATCCATGTAAATATAAATATTTGGTTCTAGCCTCAGCAAAACTCCCAATTTTAGTAAACAAAAAACTGCACACTTTGAAAACACAATAATGACACTTTTGCCTAAAAGTAGACAAAATGCGCCATGAAGAAATGAAGACACGGTCTGGGCCCAAAAAAGGGAATGGTGCAGAGCCGAACGGCAATGGCACAAATCAAAGCTCCAACAAGCTCATTAGGTGATTTACAAAGAAAAACTAAATGTCTGCCACCAGACATTTGTGTAGAACAAGGGAAAAATATTTTTCTGAATTCCTCAACCAGGCAAAGTTTGGACACACCTTCTCATTCAAAGGTTTTTTTTTATTTTAATGACTATTTACATTATAGATGGTCACTGATGGCATCACAACTGTGAATGAACACACGTGGAGCTATGTACTTAACAAAAAAAGGGGAAATAACTGAAAACATGTCTTATATTCAAGTTTCTTCAAAATAGCCACCCTTTGCTCTGATAACTGCTTTGCACACTCTTGGCATTCTCTCGATGAGCTTCAAGAGGTAGTTAGCTGGAATGGTTTTTACTTCATCGGTGTGCTTAAGGCTCATCAAGAGTCACAGTTTTGAATTATTAAAAAAAATTATATTATGCAAGTTTATTCTAAATAACAACTGTGACATGATTTGATCTGAAGGCCTTTGAATGGTTAATATTTATAAAAAACATGGCATTTTTGTTATTTTTGTTTAGAACTAAAGTTGATTAAGAGAATTGAGAAAAAAAGATCAAACAATATATGAATCTTAAATGTTTTTATGCCCTTTGACAAATGAAGCAGTGCTTTGGGGTAATGTTGAAAAACTGCCAGTGTATGGCAGGCGTGAAAGAATTGGACCATCAATTTTTTTCATTAGACATGGAAAAAAAAGCCTTTCCAGACAAATCATGTATCATTGAGTAACACAACACAAATTATGGTCAAAAATACATCAACAATCTACTGAGAGGACCAAAAAGTTACTGTTAAAGTCAAGAATTTTTACACCATGAAATATGTATTTACAAAAAAAAGGTGACTAACTGTATCCAAAAGAGAAAATTCAATTTGATATTGGCGTAAAAAATGTTTATCGTTTAATTCCAAGAGCTGGATGTTTTTCTAGCTTCTGTACAGTTTGCTGGCTTCAACTTCAATGCTGACAAGTTTATATACCTCTTCACTGCCAACTTTGCATGGATACTTCTAGCAAAGCCGCATGAAATTTCGGTGATATAAAAAAAGATGTGGTTAAAGGTAGTTAATATTCATCGGTACAGTTGTAGTTGGTTTCAATAAAGATGTAAAAAAGTCATTTTTTTATTAACAATTTTTTTTTAACAATGGGTTATACACCACCAACATCACGTAACATTTCACAGCAGTCAAGTATTTTATCAGCACCTGCTTTTTAAGTCTTCAACAAGTTAACTGTGTTTGCAGTGTAAGGTGCAATGTAGCACAGATCTATTTCATGACATACATTTATCCTCAATGTATAATATAAATTATTTTAATCAATTAGTATGTCAGGTGGTTGTGCATTGAAACAAGGTGTGTTTTGATGCCACGCAAAGGCGGCACAATGAAATGACATCAGAACAACTTTATGGATTATTTTGTTAGTTGTATGTGTCACTTTTTTGAGTGGATTAATATTGGCCTGTGGATCACTGGATTGGTAAGAAGACGGTTGATGAAGCGCGGCAGGTGCGGTCGTGACCCGTGAGTAAAACGTGTTCACTTCAAAACGACACTAACTCTTACTAATTAGTGTGTGAGACATTTGAGGAGGAAATATTGTGTTACAAACTTTTGTGCGGGGTTGCTTCCATATTTGTGATTATTCCAAGCTGATTATCAGATTCTATACCTGTGTCTTTTTTAGGCATAACCGTGGGTCGCGCAAGTCATAATTTACAAGGTTAGCTGGATAAAAACACAGTTAGCCGTTATTTGTCCAGTATGTAAACGGTCTCCCTCGACTGACCCAATTAGGAACCGGTACCAAAAAATACCGGTACTTGTAAATGGTGATAATATAATGATGTTCTGGTCCTAGTGGCCCAGCTCTATACTCTCCGCAGGGTTCTTGAGGGTGCTTGGGAGTTTGCCCAACCAGTGTACATGTGCTTTGTGGACTTGGAGAAGGCATTCGACCGTGTCCCTGGGGAAGTCCTGTGGGGAGTGCTCAGAGAGTATGGGGTATCGGACTGTCTTATTGTGGCGGTCCGCTCCCTGTACGATCAGTGCCAGAGCTTGGTCCGCATTGCCGGCAGTAAGTCGAACACATTTCCAGTGAGAGTTGGACTCTGCCAATGCTGTCCTTTGTCACCGATTCTGTTCATAACTTTTATGGACAGAATTTCTAGGCGCAGTCAAGGCGTTGAGGGGTTCCGGTTTGGTGACCGCAGGATTAGGTCTCTGCATTTTGCAGATGATGTGGTCCTGATGGCTTCATCTGACCGGGATCTTCAGCTCTTACTGGATCGGTTTGCAGCCGAGTGTGAAGCGACCGGAATGAGAATCAGCACCTCCAAGTCCGAGTCCATGGTTCTCGCCCGGAAAAGGGTGGAATGCCATCTCCGGGTTGGGGAGGAGACACTGCCCCAAGTGGAGGAGTTCAAGTACCTAGGAGTCTTGTTCACGAGTGAGGGAAGAGTGGATCGTGAGATCGACAGGCGGATCGGTGCAGCGTCTTCAGTAATGCGGACGTTTTACCGATCCGTTGTGGTGAAGAAGGAGCTGAGCCGGAAGGCAAAGCTCTCAATTTACCGGTCGATCTACGTTCCCATCCTCACCTATGGTCATGAGCTTTGGGTCATGACCGAAAGGATAAGATCACGGGTACAAGCGGCCGAAATGAGTTTCCTCCGCCGTGTGGCGGGGCTCTCCCTTAGAGATAGGGTGAGAAGCTCTGCCATCCGGGAGGAACTCAAAGTAAAGCCGCTGCTCCTTCACATCGAGAGGAGCCAGATGAGGTGGTTCGGGCATCTGGTCAGGATGCCACCCGAACGCCTCCCTAGGGAGGTGTTTGGGGCACGTCCAACAGGTAGGAGGCCCCGGGGAAGACCCAGGACACGTTGGAAAGACTATGTCTCCCGGCTGGCCTGGGAACGCCTCGGGATCCCCCGGGAAGAGCTAGACGAAGTGGCTGGGGAAAGGGAAGTCTGGGTTTCCCTGCTTAGGTTGTTGCCCCCGCGACCCGACCTCGGATAAGCGGAAGAAGATGGATGGATGGATGGTCCTAGTGGCACACATGATTGACCCGTTTTCAACGTATCATGATGTGCCGTGTTGTTTGATTGATTGAAACTTTTATTAGTAGATTGCACAGTACAGTACATATTCCGTACAATTGACCAACAAATGGTAACACCCAAATAAGTTTTTCAACTTGTTTAAGTCGGGGTCCATCCATCCATCCATTTTCTACCGCTTATTCCCTTTCGGGGTCGCGGGGGGCGCTGGCGCCTATCTCAGCTACAATCGGGCGGAAGGCAGGGTACACCCTGGACAAGTCGCCACCTCATCGCAGGGCCAACACAGATAGACAGACAACACTCACACTCACATTCACACACTAGGGCCAATTTAGTGTTGCCAATCAACCTATCCCCAGGTGCATGTCTTTGGAAGTGGGAGGAAGCCGGAGTACCCGGAGGGAACCCACGCATTCCATGTAAATCAATTCATGGTACAAATATATACTATCAGCCAAATACGGTGCATTCCATATTGATGTGGCATGGAAGGAGAATGAGTTAAGACTTTTGTTAGATAGGAATCTGGGTTTAACGTGGTTTGTGGAGCTCCCCCTGGTGTTGTGGTTATGGCGGTCATTTACGTTATAGAAGTCGTTTGACATGTACTTCGTTATTAGGGAGGTGTAGCGAATTTCATAGACTTAGCTCAGTGCAAGTTGTTTTACTCTGTTGACAACGAAGTGGAAATTCCCTATACTGTTCAGTTGTCAAGATGCCAAATAAAGCACAGGCTGGTGCCTTGAAACCATTATAGTCTAAATCCTGTCACTCACCTGCATGTAAAGGCTGAATCACTGCAGATGGCAAATGATCCTCTCAGCATCAAACACACATAACACTCAGCAGGAAAAAGCGATTTCATAATAATCTAAAACACATCAAATTTCACAAAATCAATCAATGATTATTTATATAGCCCTAAATCACTAGTGTCTCAAAGGGCTGCACAAACAACAACACAAACCACTACGACAACCTCTGTAGGGCCCACATAAGGGCAAGGAAAACTCACACCTAGTGGGACGTCGGTGACAATGATGACTATGAGAAACCTTGGAGAGGACCGCATATGTGGGCAACCACCCCTTCTAGGGGACCGAAAGCAATGGATGTCGAGCGGGTCTAACATGATACAGTGAAAGTTCAATCCATAGAGGATGCAACACAACCAATTCGCTCCATTTTGTCCACTAACGATGCGGAGATCATTATCCATGCGTTTGTTACGTCTTGCCTTGATTACTGTAATGTATTATTTTCGGGTCTCCCCATGTCTAGCATTAAAAGATTACAGTTGGTACAAAATGCGCCTGCTAGATTTTTGACAAGAACAAAAAAGTTTGATCATATTACGCCTGTACTGGCTCACCTGCACTGGCTTCCTGTGCACTTAAGATGTGACTTTAAGGTTTTACTACTTACGTATAAAATACTACACGGTCTAGCTCCAGCCTATCTTGCCGATTGTATTGTACCATATGTCCCGGCAAGAAATCTGCGTTCAAAAGACTCCGGCTTATTAGTGATTCCTAAAGCCCCAAAAAATTGTCTGCGGGCTATAGAGCGTTTTCCGTTCGGGCTCCAGTACTCTGGAAAGCCCTCCCGGTAACAGTTCGAGATGCCACCTCAGTAGAAGCATTTAAGTCTCACCTTATTACTCATTTATATATTCTAACCTTTAAATAGACTCCCTTTTTAGACCAGTTGATCTGCTGTTTCTTTTCTTTTTCTCCTCTGTTCCAATCTCCCTTGTGGAGGGGGTCCGGTCCGATGGCCATGGATGAAGTACTGGCTGTCCAGAGTCGGGACCCAGTATGGACCGCTCGTCCAGAGTCGGGACCCAGGATGGACCGCTCGTCCAGAGTCGGGACGCAGGAAAGACCCCTCGCCTGTGTATCAGCTGGGGACATCTCTGCGCTGCTGATCCGCCTCCGCTTGAGATGGTTTCCTATTGGCTCCACTGTGGACGGGACTCTTGCTGCTGTGTTGGGTCCGCTTTGGAATGATTGGTCGGAGAGTTTAAAGAGCAGTTAAAATTTGATTGTCAACTTTCTTGAGGTTGTTTTTCTCTCTCGGTACCTCAAGATACCAGTTTAATTGGTTTTGTGATGCAGCTTCTACTTTGAAAATGTCGTACTGAGAAACAGTGCCGTCCATTGACATGTCCATTGACATGAGTGTGCAAAGCACTTATTAGAGCAAAGGGTGAATATTTTGAAGAAACTTGAATATAAGACATGTTTTCAGTTATTTCACCTTTTTTTGTTAAGTACATAGCTCCACATGTGTTGATCAGTGTCGTCTATTAAAAGGATTTAAAAACAGTGTCGTCCATTGAAGTGAATTAAAATCAATTGAATTGGTACTTGGCATGCAAGACAACATCATTTTAAGATGTAACCTGCATTTTTAGAAGGAAAACTATTTTTTAGATAAAAAGTATTGTATTGGAAAAACAATATTGCATAATGTACTTCTAAAAAAATACAGTAGTTTTATGAAGTAATGTAATAATAATGTACAGTATTTACCTTGGAGAGCAGCTTTCTACGGGATCGCCTTTAAGCTGCTTCTCCTTTAAACACACCATCGACAATCACCATCAATTTATCAGCAATAAATATCTGCCGTAGGGCTGGGTCAAATAATATAAAAACCCCGTTTCCATATGAGTTGGGAAATTGTGTTAGATATAAATATAAACGGAATACAATAATTTGCAATTCCTTTTCAACCCATATTCAATTGAATGCACTACAAAGACAAGATATTTGATGTTCAAACTTATAAACTTTATTTTTTTTGGGCAAATAATAGTTAAATTAGAATTTCATGGCTGCAACATGTGCCAATGTAGTTGAGAAAGGGCATTTTCACCACTGTGTTACATCACCTTTTCTTTTAACATCTCTCAATAAACCTTTGGGAACTGAGGAGACACATTTTTGAAGCTTTTCAGGTGGAAATCTTTCCCATTCTTGTTTTATGTACAGCTTAAGTTGTTCAACAGTCCGGGGTCTCCGTTGTGGTATTTTAGGCTTCATAATGCGCCACACATTTTCAATGGGAGACTGGTTTGGACTACAGGCAAGCCAGTCTAGTACCCGCACTCTTTTACTATGAAGCCACGCTGTTGTAACAAGTGACTTGGTATTGTCTTGCTGATATAAGCAGTGGTGTCCATGATAACGTTGCTTGGATGGCAACATATGTTGCTCCAAAACCTGTATGGACCTTTCAGCATTAATGGTGCCTTCACAGATGTGTAAGTTACCCACGCCTTGGTCACTAATACACCCCCATACCATCACAGATGCTGGCTTTTGAACTTTGCACCTAGAACAGTCCTGGTGGTTCTTTTCCTCTTTGGTCCATATGACACGACGTCCATCGTTTCTAAAAAACTATTTAAAATGTGGACTCGTCAGACCACAGAAGACTTTTCCACTTTGCATCAGTCCCTCTTAGCTGAGCTCGGGCCCAGAGAAGCCGGCGGCGTTTCTGGGTGTTTTTGATAAATGGCTTTGGCTTTGCATAGTAGTTTTAACTTGCACTTACAGATGTAGCGATAAACTGTAGTTACTGACAGTGGTTTTCTGAAGTGTTCTTGAGCCCATGTAGTGATATCCTTTACACTCTGATGTCGCTTGTTAATGCCGTACCGCCTGAGGGAACAAAAGTCTGTTATATCATTGCTTATTTCAGTGATTTTTCCAGATTCTCTGACCCTTTTGATAGTATTGCGGACCTTAGATGGTGAAATTCCTAAATTTTTTGCAATAGACCGCTGAGAAAAGTTGTTTGACAATATGCTCACACATTTGTTCACAAAGTGGTGACCTTCGCCCCGTCCTTGTTTGTGAATGACTGAGCATTTCACGGACGCTGTTTTTATACCCAATCATGGCACCCACCTGTTCCCAATTAGCCTGCACACCTGTGGGATGTTCCAAATAAGTGTTTGATGAGAATTCCTCAACTCTATCAGTATTTACTGCCACCTTTCCCAACTTCTTTGTCACATGTTGCTGGCATCCAATTCTAAAGTTAATGATTAATTGCAAAAATAAAAAAGTTTATCAGTTTGAACATCAAATATGTTGACTTTGTAGCATATTCAACTGAATATGAGTTGAAAATGATTTACAAATTATTGTTTTCCGTTTATATTTACATCTAACACAATTTCCCAACTCATATGGAAACGGGGTTTGTATTTGACTTACGTGCAGTGATTTCTCCAGATTCTTTGAAACTTTTGATGATATTACGGACCATAGATAGTGAAATCCCTAAATTTCTTGCATTAGCTCGTTGAGAAATGCTGTTCTTAAACTGTTGAACAATTTTCTCACGCATTTGTTCACAATGTGGTGACCTTTGCCCCATCCTTGTTTGTGAATGACTGAGCATTTCATGGAAGCTGCCTTTTTAACCAATCATGGCACCCACCTGTTCCCACTTAGCTTGTTCACCTGTGGGATGTTCCAAATAAGTGTTTGATGACCATTCCTCAACTTTTTTAGTCTTTTTTGTCACTTGTGCCAGCTGCCAGTTGCAGGCATCAAATTCCAAATGAGATAACATTTGCAAAAAATAACAGAGTTTACCAGTTCAAACGTTAAGTATCTTGTCTTTGCACTGTATTCAAAAGGGTATTGAAAAGGATTTGCAAATCATTGTATTCTGTATTTATTTATGATTTACACAACGTACCATCTCAATCTAAAGCACAACAATCAGCCAAGAGACAGCTCGTATCCTTAAACACTCATGACGTACCACTGTATTTGTTTCTTTTGCATACCTTTGCATACAATGTAGTTCCGGCCAACTATTTTGATAAGGACCTAAATTCGGAATTGCAATTACTTTGCTGCCTCAGTATATTGTAAGATAACATTTTACAGTATGTGTCTGTCAAAGCCTTCTGAGAATCAATCTACTACTTATTGCTTTTGGTCCATTTTATCAGTCACAGGTGTAAGTGACTATCAAGAAAATACACACACAAAAAAACATGCATGTTTTTACAGAAATTAAAATTGTTCAGTCCCTCAAGTGTTTTTTGTAGTCTGTACCTGAATCATCATCAACCCATTGAAAGCCATGATTGCCGACCATTTTCACGTGCATTGTTGATAGTTCTCTGATGTGAAATGCAAACAAAGAAACCATTGAGACATTAAAATCAGAGCATGAAGTCATTGTTCAAGTAGTTATCAACCATTACCTTTTGAAGTTTCGTTTCGACTCGTGTTATGACTGTGATATTCTTGTTACGACTTGGAAATAACGAGAGGACCCAGATGCAGAGAGGAAGTTCCAAAATTACAGCTTTTATTTTGAAATAACTTTTTTACCTCCGGTGCAAAAAGTATCTCACAATAATATAAACGACGTACGGAAAAAAATTCAGAGAATAAACACGTAACTCAAAAATGACTCCAAAAAATAAGGAGGAATAGTACTTCTAAGAAAAAAATAACAAAAATAGAATAGCAATTAGAGTTAACCAAAAGCGCTCCAACAGGAGGGAAAAACTCTAATGATCTATACAAATACACTATCTATGAATACACAAAAGAATCCCTCAATCAATAAGGCAATTAAACGAAATTTGGAACAACAAAAACTCACCAAAGAAGGGGGACAGGAGGGTGTGTTCCAACTATGGTGGGATCACACTCCTCAGCCTTCCCGTTAAGGTTTATTCAGGTGTACTGGAGAGGAGGCTATGCCGGATAGTCGAACCTCGGATTCAGGAGGAACAGTGTGGTTTTCGTCGTGGAACTGTGGACCAGCTCTATACTCTCGGCAGGGTTCTTGAGGGTGCATTGGAGTTTGCCCAACCAGTCTACATGTGCTTCGTGGACTTGGAAAAGGCATTCGACCGTGTCCCTCGGGAAGTCTTGTGGGGAGTGCTCAGAGAGTATGGGGTATCGGACTGTCTTTTTGTGGCGGTCCGCTCCCTGTACGATCAGTGCCAGAGCTTGGTCCGCATTGCCGGCAGTAAGTCAAACACATTTCCAGTGAGGGTTGGACTCCGCCAAGGCTGTCCTTTGTCACCGATTCTGTTCATAACTTTTATGGACAGAATTTCTAGGCGCAGTCAAGGCGTTGAGGGGTTCCGGTTTGGTGGCCACGGGATTAGGTCTCTGCTTTTTGCAGATGATGTGGTCCTGATGGCTTCATCTGACCGAGATCTTCAGCTCTCACTGGATCGGTTTGCAGCCGAGTGTGAAGCAACCGGAATGAGAATCAGCACCTCCATGGTTCTCGCCCGGAAAAGGGTGGAGTGCCATCTCCGGATTGGGGAGGAGACCCTGCCCCAAGTGGAGGAGTTCAAGTACCTAGGAGTCTTGTTCACCAGTGAGGGAAGAGTTGATCGTGAGATCGACAGGCGGATCGGTGCGGCGTCTTCAGTAATGCGGACGTTGTACCGATCCGTTGTGGTGAAGAAGGAGCTGAGCCGGAAGGCAAAGCTCTCAATTTACCTGTCGATCTACATTCCCATCCTCACCTATGGTCATGAGCTTTGGGTCATGACAGAAATAATAAGATCACGGGTACAAGCGGCCGAAATGAGTTTCCTCCGCCGTGTGGCGGGGCTCTCCCTTAGAGATCAATCATCAATCAATCAATGTTTATTTATATAGCCCCAAATGACAAATGTCTCAAAGGACTGCACAAATCATTACGACTACAACATCCTCGGAAGAACCCACAAAAGGGCAAGGAAAACTCACACCCAGTGGGCAGGGAGAATTCACATCCAGTGGGAGATAAGGTGAGAAGCTCTGCCATCCGGAGGGAACTCAAAGTAAAGCCGCTGCTCCTCCACATCGAGAGGAGCCAGATGAGGTGGTTCGGGCATCTGGTCAGGATGCCACCCGAACGCCTCCCTAGGGAGGTGTTTAGGGCACGTCCAACCGGTAGGAGGCCACGGGGAAGACCCAGGACACGTTGGGAAGACTATGTCTCCCGGCTGGCCTGGGAACGCCTCGGGATCCCCCGGGAAGAGCTAGACGAAGTGGCTGGGGAGAGGGAAGTCTGGGTTTACTGCTTAGGCTGTTGCCCCCGTGACCCGACCTCGAAAGAGCGAAAGAAGATGGATGGATGGAAAAACTCACCAATTAGGTCGACGAAGGAAAACTAAGGGCGCTCGAAGGAGGAAAGAGTAAACTCAAATTTACAGCAAAAAACTGCTTTGATCAAAAAAGGAGAACCAGGAAAACAGGAGCAAGGCAAGGAGGGAATCAAGGACTTGGACTTGGACATGGACATGGACGCTTGAAGGCACGATTAACGAGACAATCTGGCAAAGGACAAACAGAGAAGTGAGCCTAAATAGGATGTGGAAATGATGGGAAACAGGTGGAAACAATCAGGAATCAGGGATGACGTCAGACTGGTGACACAAGAAGAAGGACCCGTGATCTGAAACAAGAGGGTAGCTTTTCAAAATAAAACACGTAGATCACAAGACAGAAAAACAAACAAGACTTCCCCACACCGCGGTGTGACAATTCTATCTTGTGACCAAATGCACCACAAACAACTTTATACCGGCAGACAGAAACTCAAACCACAAAGATGATATAAAATAATATTTATTACTGCATATTGTTTATAAATACATACAATCGAAATGCTGATAAGTATTGACATTGCATTGAACCTCGGCTTTGTATTTCTCTCTCCCTCGCAAGACAAAGCGGTGTGGACCATGTGGTCTGGTGGATGGATTTGCCATAAAATTGAGTTGCTGAGTCACTTTCTGCATGATCAGCTGAGCGGCTCCAGCAGGATCAATTACTGTAGCAAATGGGCGCGAAATGCATTTGCTCAGCAACGAAATAAAATAAAGCTTGTAAGTCAAAATAAGTTTTGAATAGCCCACCGAAGGGAAAAAAAAAAATTTGAGTCAACATTCGCTAATTGTATAACTCTTTAATTAGGACACTCTGCCTCTATTTGATTGAATTACCATAAGAATACATTTAGACAACGGCTGCACTGTTTGAGTGAGGATCTCTTATGTAAAGTACAATTTATATAAAAAAAACAAATACACTGAATGTTGGAAACCCTCGCCCCAGATTTCTCCACTTTGAAAAGCAGCCACCGTTTATCCTAAAAAGATGATTAACTCTTTGATTCTACAACTTTTTTCAAAAAAAGGCAAGCACATGTAATATGCAGTTTTCTCCGAATGTGGTTATGGATATGCAACAAGTTGCACTGTGGGTCAAACCTGCCAGTCACATTCCAGTACAAACTGCAAATATGATTAATCATATTTTGAACACTTTGAGTTGGACACACTGTCGTTAATCAGTAGACCTCTCATTTGCATCTTTCTGCATTATATAGGTTTAAAAAACAGGTGTATGTTACAGGAAGATCTTGCTACATCTTTAAGATATTATCTTTCACATTATGAAACGTATACTTCTCCTATAAATATCCAGGAGATCCTAAACTTCCAGTAGACGCACTATATTCAACAGAAATACTAATGTATAAAAATATGCTGGATGAAGAGGTTTAGCAAAAATAACCTTTCACACATTAGCTTTGACAGCAAAGTCGTGATGTCAAGTGAAGAAAATGATTCTGGACTTGTGACATACGTAGACACTGTCATGTGGTCATGAGATCATTATTTTTGTACTTATTTGGAACTCGAGCCTCCTACAGCGCGTGGAGGGGAGTTTCCATCAATATCTTCAACAACAGTTGTCCTTCACTTTGACTGTAAGCAGCGTAACGTCTGACGTTCCAACTCCCCATTTTCTTTGGTAAGATGTTGCCAAGGCAGTGAGTCTGTGCTCAAGTGCCAGATGTCCTGCTGATTGCGTTCATATAAATCAGGACGATATTTTCTCTGAGGTATTGAAGCTGCAGCGCTATTATGTATAGAAACACAAAGGCTAGATACTCTATTATGTTATATGTGATTTGCATGTGACGGGATGCATTTTCGCCTCTGTAGAATGCAGTTTGCCTTGGTGACTTCATTCTGCAGGTACAGTCCTGTGATTTCATTGTTTGGCCTGACCATTTCGTGTCCTTCAGTCCGGTCCCAGCTCCAGCTCCACTGGTGCTGATTGGAAACATGTTTTTTTTTGTTTTTTTTTTCGGGGATTAAATGAAGTGCTGAATAAGGGTGGGCGTGTTTATGAGGAGCTTGTGTATTTCTGACTAGAACGGGAGTTGGAGCGATCCAGTCCGTTGCCGTGGCAGGAGCCCTTCCATCCTGACCCGGACCCTCGATCATCCAATGGGGATGTTCCGTAGCACCAACAGCACAGGCAAGACTGCAAGAACAAAATGGTTTGTAATCACTTTTTTTTTTTGGATTGCTTGTATCTTTTTAATTCTTCTACCTGCGCTTAGTCCAGTAGTTGTCAAAGTTTTTTTTTTTTCCAAGTACCACTTCAGAAAAAAACTCCCTTCAACGACCACACTTGAAACACATTAATATTATTAATATTATCATTATTATTATTATTATTCCTTTCTCTATACAATACAAATGATTATTATTCCTATCTCTGTGCAATGCACACATTATTATTATTCCTTTTAGATCTTCTTTTCGTCCTATTGTTGGATCATTGAGAAATTATGATTTAAAAATAATTCTTCTGATAGGGCGAAGTATTCATTAAATACGAGGCAGAAGTTTTGCTTAATATGTAGAAGTACAATTTTTGGCCTCTGTAACATGACACACATGTTGAACATTTACACTGTTTGAAAAAAAGGGAAATAAAACGCTGTACTTTTGATTTAAGTAAAAGTCACAGTCAAACATTAAACTTTTGTCCACAAAGCTGAAAAAGTGGCTTAAGGAAAATCTGAAATGTGAGCACTAGAACTGGATGTGGTATGGACAAATAGGGCCAATTATTTTCAATTTGTTTTTATTTTTGTACTTGTCTTACCGTATTTCCTTGAATTGCCACCGGGGCACTAATTAATTTAAAACCTCTTCTCGCTCCTGCACTTACCAAAGGCATGCGGTAAAAGTAAGCATGCGCAAATTATTTGGAAACCTCTTCTCACTCCGGCACTTACCAAAGGTATGCAGTAAAAATTTGAGTGGGATGTAAGCTTGGACCTTAAATCCTAGTGAATAGCTCTGAATCTTCTTCCCTTTATACGATTTCAAATTACTGGTATTGGAATCAGCCATTTTGAAAATGATGACAGAGGAAATGTCAATCGTGACGTCACGAGTTTGACCAGGCGGTAATACTAAGCATGCGCTAATTATTTTGGGAAGCGAGTTTGACCTGGCAGTAATTCAAGGCAGGCGCATACTATATGCCTTGCGGCAATTCAAGGAAATATGGTAATCCTTTTGTATGTGTTTTACACTTTTCTCATTTTTAAAAGAAAAAAGCCTAACCAGGGACAAGGTTTGCAAATTAGCCTGTGGCTAGAAGTCCTATGTACTTTGACATCGGTTACCTGGAGGTAACAATGTTTAATTGTTACAATGTCCCTGTCAAATAAATAGATAAATAAATTAAGTGATTTTGCGGCATACCACTGGATGCAACCCACATACCACTAGGGGTAGAGTTGTGTATAAAGAGAATATTGACAACAAAACAACAGGCGTCATTACTGCTACCAGATGCATGCTATTGATGTCGTTTTGACATTAGTTTTTCTGAGGATATAAACAAAAAAAAAAAGTATATACAGTGGGGTTGAAAAAGTATTTAGTCAGCCACCGATTGTGCATGTTCTCTCACTTAAAATGATGTCAGAAGTCTTTAATTTTCATCATAGGTACACTTCAACTGTGAGAGACAGAATGTGAAAGAAAAATCCAGGAATTCACATTGTAGGAATTTTAAAGAATTTATTTGTAAATTATGGTGGAAAATAAGTATTTGGTCAACCATTCAAAGCTCTCACTGATGGAAGGAGGTTTTGGCTCAAAATCTCACGATACATGGCCCCATTCTTTCCTTAACACGGATCAATCGTCCTGTCCCCTTAGCAGAAAAACAGCCAAAAGCATGATGTTTCCACCCCCTTGCTTCACAGTAGGTATGGTGTTCTTGGGATGCAACTCAGTATTCTTCTTCCTCCAAACACGACGAGTTGAGGTTATACCGAAATGGATACATGGATGATACGGCAGAGGATTGGGAGAATGTCATGTGGTCAGATGAAACCAAAATATAACTTTTTGGTATAAACTCAACTATATATATGTACAGTTGCTGGTCATATTATTAGAATATCATAAAAAAGTTGATTTATTTCAGTAATTATATTCAGAATGTGAAACTTACATATTATATCAATTCATTAAACACATAGTGATATATTTGAAATGTTTATTTCTTTAAATTTTGATGATTAGTACTGACAATTACTGAAAATCCCAAATTCAATACCTCAGAAAATTTGAATATTAGTTACGACTAGTACCAAAAAATATTTTTTAGAAACTCGGGCCAACTGAAAAGTATGAACAAGTTTCAGCATGTATGGCAATCAATACTTAGTTGCAGCTCCTTTTGCCTGAATTGCTGCAGCAATACGGCGTGGCATGGAGTCCACCAGTCTGTTGCACTCCTCAGGTGTTATGAGAGCCCAGGTTGCTTTAATAGTGGCCTTCAGCTCTTCAGCATTGTTGGGTCTGGCATCTCGCATCTTCCGCTTCACAGTACCCCATAGGTTTTCTCTGGGGTTTAAGGTCAGGTGAGTTTGCAGGCCAATCAAGAACAGGGATACCATGGTCTTTAAACCAGGTACTGGTAGATTTGGCACTGTGTGCAGGTGCCAAGTCATGTTGGAAAATGAAATCTTCACCTCCATAAAATTGGTCCGCGGCAGGCAGCATAAAGTGTTCTAAAACTTCCTGGTAGACTGCTGCATTGACCCTAGACCTCAGGAAACACAGTGGACCAACACCAGCAGATGACATGCACCCCAGACCATTACCGATTGTGGAAATTTGACACTGGACTTCAGGCAACGTGGATTTTGTGCCTCTCCTGTCTTCCTCCAGACTCTGGGACCTTGATTTCCAAAGGAGATACAACATTTACTTTCATCTGAAAACATAACTTTGGACCACTCAGCAGCAGTCCAGTACTTTTTGTCTTGAGCCCAGGCGAGACGCTTTTGACGTTGTCTCTTATTCAAGAGTGGCTTTACACAAGGAATACGATAGCTGAAGCCCATATCTTGCATACGTTGGTGCGTGGTGGTTCTTGAAGCACTGACTCCAGCTGCAGTCCGCTCTTTGTGGATCCCCCCCACATTTTTGAATTGGTTTTGTTTGACAATCCTCTCCAGGGCGCGGTTATCCCTCTTGCTTGTACACTTTTTTCTACCACATCGTTGTCTTCCCTTCGCCTCTCTATTAATGTGCTTGGACACAGAGCTCTGGGAACATCCAACCTCTTTGGCAATTACCTTTTGTGTCTTGCCCTCCTTCTTTAAAGTATCAATGGTCATCTTTTGGACAGTTGTCAAGTCAGCAGTCTTCCCCATGATTGTGTGTCATACAGAATCAAAACGAGAGACCATTTAAAGGCTTTTCCAGGTGTTTTGAGTTAGTTAGCTAATTGGAGTGTGGCACCAGGTGTCTTCAATATCTGACCTTTTCACCATATTCGAATTTTCTGAGAAGTTGAATTTAGGGTTTTCATTGGTTGTCTGCTATAATCATCTCCTTTTTTGGCAAAAAACACTTGAAATGTATCAGTCTGTTTGGAATGAATGTATACATTCTACAAGTTTGACTTTCTAAATGGAATTAATGAAATAAATCAACTGTTTCATGATATTCTAATAATATGACCAGCACCTGTATATATGTGTGTGTGTGTGTATATATATATATATATATATATATATATATATATGTATATATATATATATATATATATATGTATATATATACACCCTGGGAGGTGAGGGGAGCAGTGAGCAGCAGCGGTGGCCGCGGCCGGGAATCATTTTGGTGATTTAACCCCCAATTCCAACCCTTGATGCTGAGTGCCAAGCAGGGAGGTAATGGGTCCAATTTTTATAGTCTTTGGTATGACTCAGGCGGGTTTGAACTCACAACCGACCAATCTCAGGGTGAACACTCTAACCACAAGGCCACTGAGCAGGTTTGTCATTTAGTGTGTCATTTAAATATTAACGATATGCTTCTTCTCACCAATCAAAAATATTAACCGTCACCTTTCAGCTGGTATTTGACATTACCCCTGTGTTCATATTCAGACCGCAATGTCGTTGCGTTCTTACCTGGAAGCAGTTTTTGAACTTCTGGCTGACAAAGTAGAGGGCGATCGGGTTAATGCAGGAGTTTAGTGAAGCCATGTTGATGCCAATGTAATCCATCACTAAAAGGAAGCTGGAAGGGAAAGGAGAACGCTTATGGTCAGTTTGCCAGGAAGCCACGAGGCAGAGAACAATGGGCCGCCGTGACTTTCCCAGCCTATTTGTGACGGTGCGTGCCTACCTGAGGAGTTCGCAGCGGTTGGGGTCATTTTGGTCATAAACTGTTTTCTTGAGAATGCGACTGAGGTGAAGTGGCAACCAGCACAGAGCGAAAATCAGCACCAGGCAGAACACTGTCTTTGCGACTTCCCTCCTCTAGACAAAGACAAACATTAAGCTCAAGCCTTTAGTCTTAAAACGCCATGATGTGTGTATTCATACCTGTTTCATGTGGTCGTTTAGTGCCACCCGCATGCCTTTCTTGCGACTCAGCATCTCGCAGGACATGAGAGTGTAAAAGATTCCTGTGCAAGCGAGCGGCAGGCAGAAGTAGAAGCCAAACAACCACCAGTCTTTCACGTCCTGGTAGAACTGGGGAGATGCAAACACACTCTGGGTCTGATTTACTCAGATCTAAATACCTTGTGCTAGACAGCGTGTGCAATCTAAAAATACATGTACAGTGAGTGGGTGCACACTATGAGAGGCTGTTAGGGACATTATTCAGAATTACCTCTTATACACACTACTGAAATGCTCTCTCATAAACAAATGTTTTTCTCTCACTCACACTATTGCAACACTCTTATACACACTACTGAAACACTCTTATACACACTACTGAAATGCTCTCACATAAACAAATGTTTTCTCTCACTCACACTATTGCAACACTCTTATACACACTACTGAAATGCTCTCATATAAACAAATGTTTTTCTCTCACTCATACTATTGAAACACTCTTATACACACTACTGAAACACTCTTATACACACTACTGAAATGCTCTCACATAAACAACTGAAATGTTTTTCTCTCACGCACACTACTGAAACACTCTCATACACACGACTGAAACACTGTCATAAACACTACTGAAATGCTCCAACATAAACCAACTGTAATGTTTTTCCCTCACACACACTACTGAAACACTGTCATACACACAACTGAAACACTCTTATACACACTATTGAAATGCTCTCACATAAACAACAGAAATATTTTTCTCTCACACACACTACTGAAATGCGCTCACATAAACAACTGAAATGTTTTTCTCTCACACACATTACCAAAACACTCTTATAAACACTACTGGAATGGTCCTACTTAAACAACTGAAATGTTTTTCCCTCACACACACTACTGAAGCACTGTCATACACAACTGAAATGCTCTCACATAAACAACTGAAATGTTTTTCTCTCACGCACACTACTGAAACACTCTCATACACACTACTGAAACACTCTTATAAATACTACTAAAATACTCCAAATAAACAACTGACATGTTTTTCCCTCACACATACTACTGAAACACTCTCATGCACACAACTGAAACACTCTTACACACACTATTGAAATGCTCTCACATAAACAACTGAAATGTTTTTCTCTCACACACTACTGAAACACTCTCATGCACACAACTGAAACACTCTAATTACACACTATTGAAACGCTATCACATAAACAACTGAAATGTTTTTTCTCTCACACACACGACTGTGTATAAGAGCGTTTCAGTAGTGTGTGTGAGAGAAAAACATTTCATTTGTTTTTGTGGGAGCCTTTTTAGGAATGTGTGTATAAGAGTGTTTCAGTAGTGTGTAGAAGAGTGTTTCAGTAGTGTGTAGAAGAGTGTTTCAGTTTTTTAATGTGAGAGCATTTAAGTAGTGTGTATAAGAGATACTTCTGAATAATGTCCCTAACAGCCCCTCATAGCACACAGTACGCCTTTTTTTAAATGAGGCGTTTGCGTGTACTAAAAGGGGAATCACCACAGAGACATCTCATTTGCTGCACTTTCATGTTATTATGCTCATACCTGTTGTGTTTTGGAATGTTTTCAAATATGCAGGTGACATCCACCATTTTTGATGTTTTTTTAAAAATAAGTCGTGGAGTGCATCTGCATTGACACCACTATTTTTTTAACCACTGCTCAAGATGCAAAAATGCATACTTCGAGAAGTTTGTATTATATAGTATATATTTTAGTAATATATATTCAATGTGAAAAAAGAAACATCATCAAAAATATATTCAATGACACCAAAATCCATCAATTGAATTTGTTTTAATCAGCACCTTAAATCATCTAGCAGCTACGAAATTATAAGAGGATATTGCTGAATAGACAATATGTCTTATATGTTTAATTCCTGACTGTCAAAATATGTTAAAATGTACACAAATGTGTGTCTTTGCAGCGCAGGCACTCGTCTCTCACAGCCGTGTGCGTAACTGTATCAGTTTGCGCTTCCTTTTCAAACGTGCTAAATAAAGTGCAACATAGTGCTGCCGAAATGATGAATGTTGATAAATCACACTCTGCATGCTGTTTAATGTATTGTATTCTCTCCTCCAAGCATTGTGGGTGTTTGGTTAACCAGCATGCATTTCACATATTAATGAAAACAGAGACACAAAATGGATTCCACGCCTTATTCTGCTCACTTGACAGACCCAATCCACTTTGCACACGTTTAGTAATTCTATTATGTTTGAATACAGGCAAACCTTTCATACATCAGGCTCCCAGTGTGCAATATACTGCAAATACATTCAGTGTTTATTCTTTCCTCCCATCGAGGATGTGAATGGTTGTTTGGCTCTATATGGAACCTCTGATTGACTTTTCACCAGTCAAAGTTGTGGTACGCCCAGTTTGGCTGTCAATCAAAGGAAACACATAGACAAACAACATTCACACTCAGAAACCACACTCAATCTGTTTGCACGCATGTTAACAAAGGAGCAGTTCTACTGAAAAAAATCAGTCATACAGTAGCGCCTGGATTTTTTAACGGCTACTTTTTGTAGGATTTGCATTACTCCGATTTTAATTTGATGTCTCAGTTATTATACGGCCTAAGTACCACTGCAAAATCAACCACAATGGTGCCAAAGAAAGTTGCGAGTCTCAGTACTTTGATAAAAAAAAGTTTAGAAATACTATTGAATTTAAGAAAGAACTCGTAGAAAAGCTCTCCACACCACTCCTCACTCATCGTCCACTCATCATCGTCTTTGCCAACAATAGTCTTCAATAAAATGTGTTAGTAATTGTTAATTTCATTTATCCATGTAATTGTTTATTTTTAAAGGGACAAGCAGTAGAAAAGTGATGGATGGAAATGTGTTTTGGCGTTTCTGGGTGTTGTTGCTAAATGGCTTTAACTTTGCATAGTAGAGTTTTAACTTGCACTTACAGATGTAGCGACAAACTGTAGTTACTGACAGTGGTTTTATGAATTGTTCCTGAGCCCATGTGGTGATATCTTTTACACACTGATGTCACTTTTTAATGATATTACGGACCGTTGATAGTGAAATCCCTAAATTGCTGGCAATAGCTTGTTGAAAAATGTTGTTTTTAAACTGTTCTACAATTGTTCACAAAGTGGTGACCCTCGCCCCATCCTTGTTTGTGAATGATTGAGCATTTCATGGAAGCTGCTTTTATACCCTATCATGGCACCCACCTGTTCCCAATTAGCCTGTTCACCTGTGGGATGTTACAAATAAGTGTTTGATGAGCATTCCTCAACTTTCTCAGTCTTTTTTGCCACTTGTGCCAGCATTTTTGAAACATGTTGCAGGCATCATATGAGCTAATATTTACAAAAAAAATAACAAAGTTTTCCATTTTGAATGTTAAAGACCTACTGAAACCCACTACTACCGACCACGCAGTCTATATATTTTATATATCAATGATGAAATATTAACATTGCAACACATGCCAATACGGCCGGTTTAGTTTACTAAATTACAATTTTAAATTTCCCGCGGAGTTTCTTGTTGAAAACGTCGCAGATTGATGACGCGTATGATGACGCGTGCGTGTGACGTCTCGAGTTGGAGGGGACATATTAGCGCAGCACCAGTAGCGGCTAAAGGTCGTCTCTTCTCATCGCGCAATTACACAGTATTTTAGACATCTGTGTTGCTGAATCTTTTGCAATCTGTTCAATTAATAATGGAGAAGTCAAAGTAGAAAGATGGAAGTGGGAAGCTTTAGCCTTTAGCCACACCAACACACGGTGTTTCCTTGTTTAAAATTCCCGGAGGTGAAGCTTTACTATGGAGCAGAGCGGTCAAGGGAACATGGATCCCGCAGGTTTCGGTGAGAAAATTGTGATACATAGTAGCCTCTTACCAGAGATCAGCGGAACTTCTGTCATGCTGCTGCTGCCGTGACTAATTCCCTCAGAGACTGGCGTCAAGACACCCGTGGACACACCCCTCCGACTATCAGGTACTATATAATCTCACTAAAACACTAGCAACACAATAGAAAGATGAGGGATTTCCCAGGATGATCCTAGTAAATGTGTCTAAAAACATCTGAATCGCTCCCAATGCAATCGCCTTTTTTTTTAAACTTTATTTTTTATTTATTTTTATTGTTTTTCTAGTCTTTCGCTAACAATATCCTCAGCCACAAATCTTTCATCGTCTCTCAAATTATTGGGGAAATTGACGTTTTCTCAGTATTTTTGTTGGAGGCTCCCATTATAAACAATGTGAAGATGTGAGGAGCCCTCACACGGGTGACGTCATTGTCTGCGACTTCCGGTAAAGGCAAGGCTTTTTTATTAGCGACCAAAAGTTGCGAACTTTATCGATATAATCTCACTAAAACACTAGCAACACAATAGAAAGATAAGGGATTTCCCAGAATGATCCTAGTAAATGTGTCTAAAAACATCTGGATCGCTCACAATGCAATCGCCTTTTTTAAAAAACTTTATGTTTTATGTTATTTTATTTTTTTTCTAGTCTTTAGCTATCAATATCCTCAGCCACAAATATTTCATCCTCGCTCAAATTATTGGGGGAATTGACATTTTCTCTGTCTTTTTGTTGGAGGCTCCCATTATAAACAATGTGAAGATGTGAGGAGCCCTCACACGGGTGACGTCATCGTCTGCGACTTCCGGTACAGGCAAGGCTTTTTTATTAGCGACCAAAAGTTGCAAACTTTATCGTGGATGTTGTCTACTAAATCCTTTCAGCAAAAATATGGCAATATCGCGAAATGATCAAGTATGACATAGAATGGAATGGACCTGCTATCCCCGTTTGAATTAGAAAATCTCATTTCAGTAGGCCATTACAGGGGAACATTATCACAATTTCAAAAGGGTTAAAAACAATAAAAATCAGTTCCCAGTGGCTTGTTGTATTTTTTGAAGTTTTTTTCAAAATTTTACAGGTCTCGGAATATCCCTGAATAAAGCTTTAAAGTGCCTTATTTTCGCTCTCTGTGAAGACACTGGCCATTTCCCTGTGACGTCACACAGTGCTGCCAATGTAAACAAACAATGGGAATACCACAGCAAGATATATCGGATTCAAACTTGGATTTCAGCGACTTAAGCAATTGAACAGATTACGCATGTATTGAAATGGATGGTTGGAGTATGAAAGTATTGAAGAAGAAACTGAAGCTATTGAGCGAATAGCTATTGACGCTATTCATAGCCATAGCATGGCCGAATAACTACGTTAGCATTGCCGGTAAAATGTGCGGACCAAACGATCAGGACTTTCGCATCTTGTGACACTGGAGCAACTTAAATCCGTTGATTGGTAAGTGTTTTTTTTCGCATTAAATGTGGGTGGAAAGAAACGTAATATAGTTGCAAATGCATCTGCAGGTTATCCATACATCTCTGTGCCATGTCTGCTTTAGCACTGCCGGTAAATAGCATGTTACCATAGATTAGTGTAGCATGTTAGCATCGATTAGCTGGCAGTCAACATCAACAAAACTCATCTTTGTGATTTCGTTGACTATCGTTGCAAATGCATCTGCAGGTTATCCATACATCTCTGTGCCATGTCTGCCTTAGCATCACCGGTAAATGTGGAAACACTCCAGCACATTCAATGGGGGTCTGGCGGCAAACACTTTCGCATCTTCGGGCCAGTGGTGCAACTTGAATCCCTCCCTGTTAGTGTTGTTACACCCTCCGACAACACACTGTCGAGGCATGATGTCTCCAAGGTTCCAAAAAATAGTCCAAAAAACGGAAAATAACAGAGCTGAGACCCGGTGTTTGTAATGTGTTGAAAATGAAAATGGCGGCTGTATTACCTCGGCGACGTCACATTCTGACGTCATCGCCTCCAGCGCGATAAACAGAAAGGCGTTTAATTCGCCAAAATTCACCCATCTAGAGTTTGGAAATCGGTTCAAAAAATAGATGGTCTTTTTTCTGCACCATCAAGGTACATATTGGCGCTTACGTAGGTCTGGTGATAATGTTCCCCTTTAAGTATCTTGTCTTTACAGTCTATTCAATTAAATATAGGTTAAAAAGTATGTGCAAATAATTATTTTCAGTTTTTATGTGCGATTTACACAACGTGCCAACTTTGCTGGTTTTGGGTTTTTATATATTATGTTGTCCTTGCTTGTGGCCGTGCCTACCTTTATGAAGTTGGAGCTTTGTTCCGGATGCAGCAGGCACACGCGCAGTTTGTTGCCTCTGTACGGCATCTCCAACATGTCGAACGCCAGGGCCTCGGGGACTGCCAACAGCACAGCGATCAACCAAATCAGCGCCACCTCCACCGCTTTCCACACAGGGATGCCCATTCCCTTCACCCTGCTCCATGACGTCACTGCATGATAGCTGTGCAAGCAAAACACATGATATTTCCTGCTTTGAGCAGTACGTCAAATAACTTGGAGGATGAGGAACATATACGCACCGGTCAATACTCAGCGCACATAGACTGAGGACAGTGATACCCACTGAAGCTTTTTGGATGAAGGGCATCATCTTGCAGAGATACACCCCGAAGGGCCAATCTTTTGCTATTAGCTGAGGATAAAAACAAAGAAAGACAGTCCAGTTTGTGGTTATAGAGTGTTGTAATCAGCACATGGAAAAACCATTTGGAGTTCAATTAACGGTCACATTGTGTCTTTTTCCCCTTCAGAGGCCAAAACTATGAACTATAAATATTTTCTCATAAAATGGATAATGTCCTACTTCCAGGGGCTGATCAAATTAGTTCGGCATTGGGCAGTGTCTCAAAAGTAGGAAGAAAGAACTCCCAACTTTTCAACTCTAATTGTCCTTTTTAACACGCGCTGACAGATAACTATCACAGTGCTTCATAATGCTTCACGTTTTCCACATTTACGTTACGTTACGGACTTATTGGGGGCGGTATAGCTCGATTGGTAGAGTGGCCGTGCCAGCAACTTGAGGGTTCCAGGTTCGATCCCCGCTTCCGCCATCCCAGTCACAGCCGTTGTGTCCTTGGGCAAGACGCTTTACCCGCCTGCTCCCAGTGCCACCCACACTGGTTTAAATGTAACTTATATATTGGGTTTTACCATGTAAAAGTGCTTTGAGTCACTAGAGAAAAGCGCTATATAAATCTAATTCACTTTACTTCATTATTTCAAATTGGAATACATATTTTTCCCCCTCAAAATTCTACACACAATACCCACAAAAAGCATGTTAAGATTTTATTTTTTTTAATTCTGAAAATGTATTAGAAATAAAATTAAAAAACAATCAAATTCACAGGGTTTGTTCAATACTTTGTTGGTGCACCCTTAGAAGCTCTGCTTCGTTCACTCCTTTTCGGACACGCTGCAATACCTGTAGAACAGGATGTGTACTTGGTAATACTGTGGTTAATCATCTGATGTATGCGGATGATTTAGCCATCCTGTCTCCTAGCAGTGCTGGCTTTCAACAGCTGCTGAATATATGTACAGATTATGGTTTAATATATGATGTGGAATATAATGCAAAGAAGAGTGTCATCATGATATGTAGAACTAGAAAAGACAAGGATCTCTCTTTTCCTTCATTCTATCTGTCAGGACAGGTGCTGAGTGTGTGTCATAAAACTAAGTATCTGGGGCACATCATAACTGATCTATTGGGTGATGATGATGACCTATACAGACAGCGGCGTATGCTGTATGCCCAAGCCAACATGCTGAGCAAGACATTTTATTATTTTACAAATGATGTAAAGATCAACTTATTCAGAGCCTATTGCACTCCTTTGTATACTGCCCCCCTGTGGGTAAAGTTTAAGCAGAAAAGCTTTCAGAAGCTGCAGGTTGCTTATAATGATTGTATGAGGCTTCTCCTGGGAATTCCAACAAGCTCCAGTGCAAGCCAGATGTTTGTTAGTGTTGGGGTGCCGACTTTCTCAGCGTTGCTATGCAACCTTATGTATAAGTTTATGTGTAGGGCATCTGAGTCTGAGAATGACATAATCACTGTGTTAACGAACCCTGGCTGCAGTTCTGTTAGATACTCATCTGGACTGTGGGACCATTGGCACACATCTTTGTATGTTAGAAACTGACATTTGGGCTTTATGTTTCTTTTTATTTTTTTGTTTTTTAATGTTTTAGTGTTTTGTTTTGTTTTGTTTTTAATGTTTTGTATTGTGTTTTTTTATATGTTTAATGGATTTTAACGTCTGCAATAAAGATTGATGATGATGATGAAAGAACTGGTAATATGTGATGTATGGCATTGTTATTGTTTTGTATAGATGTTCGAAATAAACTGAAACCAACCGACTGACCGACCGACCAACATTTGGCAGCAATTACAGCCTAAAGTATTTTTGTATATGAAGCCACAATCTTGGCACACCTATGCTTGGGCAGTTTCACCCTTTCCTGTTTGCAGCACCACTCAAGGTACGTCAGGGTTGGATTGAAAGCTTTGGTTTTCATCCAGGATGTCTCTGTAAATGAGCGCATTCATCTTAGTCTAGTCAGGGAGGTGACCAAGAATCCGATGGCCACTCTGACAGAGCTACGGCATTCCTCCGTCGACAAGGACAACCATCTCTACAGGAAATCCACCAATCAAGCCTGTAAGGTGTTGTGGCCAGATGGAAGCCATTTTTCGGTAAAAAGTTTGCCAAAATTCACATTAAAGACTCTCAGACCATTAGAAACAAATTATCTGGCCAGATGAGACACAGATTGAACTCTGCCATGCATCATGATTAGAGGAAACTACAGCGAAGCATGGTGGTGGCAGCATCATGATGTGGGGATGTTTTTCAGTGGCAGGACTTGAGAGACTAGTCATGGTCGAGGGAACGATGAAAGCATTCGTGTACAGAGACATCCTGAATATAGACTAATGCTTGCCATCAAACATGATGGAGCTTGAGAGGTGTTGCATAGAGTAATGCCCAAAGAGGAATGGGCGAAACTGCCCAAAGATAAGTGTTAAAAAATACTTGAGGCTGTCATTGCTGCCAAAAGAGGCATCAGCAAAGTATTGATCAAATTCTATGAATACTTATGTACATGTGATTTTTGTAGTTTTTCATTTTTAATACATTACCATAATGTTTTGTGAAAAAAAAAAAAAAAAACGTTCATTCAAAACAACTGTTTTCACTTCTTCCTAATACAACTGCATTCAGAGTGCAATCGTAAATAAACCGCCACCACCAATATAACGTGTCAAGCCATTCCTGGTAAAGTGCATGCATTGTACAGGCAAGATGAATTCAACATGGATAGTACATTTTAATAAAAGTGAGCCCGGCGTCTTGAGGGAAAGGAATACAATTTTGAAGAGGCCTTTAAAAGGAGTGCTAACGCTTCATCAGTGTAATAGCTGTCAATCAATATACCGCATTGTTAGTATAAAAATTCCAAAACTGTTAAACGTGAAAGTAAACTGGCCAACATCACATTAAATTGTCTACTTCAAATACATGTTCAAACAGCTGACTTTCTCATTGCCCACATTGTTGGGTTTGAATCCTTTCCGACCATATAAAATACTACACGGTCTAGCTCCAGCCTATCTTGCCGATTGTATTGTACCATATGTCCCGGAAAGAAATCTGCGTTCAAAGGGCTCCGGCCTATTAGTGATTCCCAGAGCCCCAAAAATGTCTGCGGGCTATGGAGCGTTTTCCATTCGGGCTCCAGTACTCTGGAATGCCCTCCCGGTAACAGTTCGAAATGCTACCTCAGTAGAAGCATTTAAGTCTCATCTTAAAACTCATTTATATACTCTAGCCTTTAAATAGTCTCCCTTTTTAGACCAGTTGATCTGCTGTTTCTTTTCAATTTCTTCTATGTCCCACTCTCTCTTGTGAAGGGGGTCCGGTCCGGTGGCCATGGATGAAGTACTGGCTGTCCAGAGTCAGGACCCAGGATGGACCGCTCGCTTGTGCGTCGGTTGGGGACATCTCTGCGCTGCTGATCCGCCTCCGCTTGGGATGGTTTCCTGCTGGCTCCACTTTGGACGGGACTCTCGCTACTATATTGGATCCACTTTGGACTCGATTCTCACGGTTAAGTTAGATCCGCTATGGATTGGACTTTCACAGTATCATGTTAGATCTGCTCGACATCCATTGCTTTCGGTCCCCTGAGGGGGTTTGCCCACATATGCGGTCCTCTCCAAGGTTTCTCTTAGTCATCATTGTCGCCGTCCCACTGGGGTGAGTTTTTCCTTGCCCTTATGTGGGCCCTACCGAGGATGTCGTTGTGGTTTGTGCAGCCTTTTGAGGCACTTGTGGTTTAGGGCTATATAAATAAACATTGATTGATATAACATTTAGTTATAACCCTCAAAAGGTCCTATTGAGCTGTAAATGTCACTTCCTATCAGACGTTACTTTCCAATCACAAATCATGAGCTTGAATACCTGATTAAGTTTGTCCTTATTGTCCCATGTACTAAAGTGAAAACAGGTGCACAACTGCATGGATTCTGGCTGTGCAGCATTCTCCCCCTCGATTAGGAAAATAACCTTATAAGACATTTTAAGTGGAGCAAACATTAATGTGGGTGTTACCCTGTCAAATATGGCCTTCCATGTATTCTCCATCGACTCCATTTGCTTTTGGTCTTATGCGCCTCTGAGGCTGCAATAAATTCAGCGCCCCAGGAAAGTGAAACGTTGCATTGCACTTTGGATGCCGTGTACACCACATATAATAAAACGATGGAAGAAACTTCCAAAAAGCTATCAAATCTATTCTGATCCCTTCAATTGAGACACCTGCAAACATAAATCAAGATAATAATATAGTGTCTATCAATGGATTGGAATGTATTTTTTGACAGTGAACATCAACGTTCCTTCTAATTTTTCATGTGTCTGAGCAAATCAGACGTGTCGCCACACCGGCATCACACCTGTTCCACAGCTGTCATAAGTTAAATGTTTTACTACAACAATCAAATAAGAGCACTCATTTCCAAGATGTTATTTTCTAATAGAAATGATTTGGCCCACTGACAATGAAAATGCCAAATATTGTTTTTCATGAGCTTGATGTCTGGGTTGGGGTCCTGCTGTGGAAATATTTTAGACATGTACGCCTTTCAGAGATCACATTTTGTTCACCTCATAACATTCACATTTTGCACAATGAGATGTGTGCTGCAGCACAAGCATGGGATACAGTGTAGAACTTTTTGTTTGTAAAATACATCATTACAGAGTTTTTAATAGCATTTATGAACTTTAATAACAGCATTTTCTGATTAATATCCATAAATTAACATTCTTAATACATGGCACAAGAATACCATATTTTTCCGACCATAGGGTTCACCGATTTATAAAGTGCAGCGGATTATAGGGTGCGTTAAAGGCCTACTGAAATTAGATTTTCTTATTTTAACGGGGAAAGCAGGTCCATTCTATGTGTCATACTTGATCATTTCGCGATATTGCTATATTTTTGCTGAAAGGATTTAGTAAAGAACATCGATGATAAAGTTCGCAACTTTTGATGCTGATTAGTGATTCCTAAAGCCCCCAAAAAAGTCTGCGGGCTATAGAGCGTTTTCCGTTCGGGCTTCAGTACTCTGGAATGCCCTCCCGGTAACAGTTCGAGATGCTACCTCAGTAGAAGCATTTAAGTCTCACCTTGAAACTAATTTGTATGCTCTAGCCTTTAAATAGACCTCCTTTTTAGACCAGTTGATCTGCCCCTTCTCTTCTTTTTCTCCTCTGTCCCCCCCTCCCTTGTGGAGGGGGTCCGGTCCGATGGCCATGGATGAAGTACTGGCTGTCCAAAGTCGGGACCCAGGATGGACCGCTCGCTTGTGTATCGGTTGGGGACATCTCTACGCTGCTGATTCGACTCCGCTTGGGATAGTTTCTTGTGGATGGGACTCTCGCTGCTGTCTTGTATCTGCTTTGAACTGAACTCTCACGGCTGTGTTGGATCCACTATGGATTGAACTTTCACAGTATCATTTTAGATCCGCTCGACATCCATTGCTTTCAGTCCCCTGGGGGGGTTTGCCCACATTTGTGGTCCTCTCCATGGTTCTCATAGTCATCATTGTCACCGACGTCCCGCTGGGTGTGAGTTTTCTATGTGGACTATGCTGGATCCATGCCAGGAAATCCACCAGTAAAAATAAACCAAATACGAGAGCTCAAATAGTCATCCTGAATTATGCCTGAAGCTTGTACATGGCTACAAAATACATCTGGTAGAGGTAAAACTTGCTAAGGCACATTAAATCACTCAGTGGGGGTGTATGTAATGGTAATATTGTATTTGGATCAGTAGGTAGAATGTATTCTATGTGTAAATAGGATGAAGTTTAGATAAATTCAAACTAATTCAACCAATTGATCCAATCATTGAAAATACATGTTGTACTGTTGTAAATAAACTTAAAAGTGCCCCGACTTAAGAGTTTTTTGAGGAAAGAGCTGTCTTTTGGCTAATTGTTATGCAAGCAAACATCTAAGATACAAGCCTAGCCGCTATTAATCAATTAATTGGTAGCAAATAACAGAGTGAACCCTAAAAGAACCGCCTAAAATATCTGGTCTCACTCGCTAGCATGAACTTTTAGCTAGAGATCGATACATTTTTTTTTTTCCAATCCTGGGAAGGAAGAAAGTAAGCGTTATGGACAGTGCAGAGAAGAAGTGGATGATAATCATTGAATTCAAGAAATAAAATCATCCAAAACATGGCAGTCGACTTGGCAAAGCAACTGGAGCGTATCATTGCTAGTTTGCAAAATACTAAAGCGGAATGAGTCAGATGTTGAAACAATGTCTAAATGGCGGACAATTAAAATATGGACAAGCTGCTGATGGTGTGTTTGACGGAGAAACATCCGCAAGGAGATCCACTCCGAGGTAAATGCTGTTCATTATTTTGACATTATTTTATAAAACTACTGTAGTCGATGGTAATGCATTCTACAAAATTATATTCTATTAGGCATGTATGTTGAGGTACTGTATATTCATTCCAATCTACAAACCCCGTTTCCATATGAGTTGGGAAATTCTTTTAGATGTAAATATAAACGGAATACAATGATTTGCAAATTCTTTTCAACCCATATTCAGTTGAATGCACTACAAAGACAATATATTTGATGTTCAAACTCAAAAACTTTTTATTTTTTCAAATAATAATTAACTTAGAATTCAAGTGCCAAAGTAGTTGGGAAAGGGCATGTTCACCATTGTGTTAAATCACCTTTTCTTTTAACAACACTCAATAAACGTTTGGGAACTGAGGAAACTAACTGTTGAAGCTTTGAAAGTGGAATTTTTTCCCATTCTTGTTGTATGTAGAGTTTTAGTCGTTCAACAGTCCAGGGTCTCTGCTGTCGTATTTTACGCTTCATAATGCGCCACACATTTTCGATGGGAGACAGGTGTGGACTGCAGGTGGGCCATGAAAGTACCCGCACTCATTTTTTACGAAGCCACGCTGTTGTAACACGTGCTGAATATGGCTCAGCATTGTCTTGCTGAAATAAGCAGGGGCGTCCATGAAAAAGACGGCGCTTAGATGGCCGCATATGTTGTTCCAAAACCTGTATGTACCTTTTAACAATAATGGTGCCCTCACAGATGTGTAAGTTACCCATGCCTTGGGCACTAATACACCCCCATACGATCACAGATGCTGGCTTTTGAACTTTGCGTCGATAACAGTCTGGATGGTTCGCTTCCCCTTTGGTCCGGATGACACTATGTTGAATATTTCCAAAAACAATTTGAAATGTGGACTCGTCAGACCACAGAACACTTTTCCACTTTGCATCAGTCCATTTTAGATGATCTCGGGCCCAGAGAAGCCGGCGGCGTTTCTGGATGTTGATGAATAGCTTTTGCTTTGCATAGTAGAGCTTTAACTTGCACTTACAGATGTAGCGATGGACTGTATTTAGTGACAGTGGTTTTCTGTAGTGTTCCTGAGCCCATGTGGTGATATCCTTTAGAGACTGACGTCAGTTTTTGATACAGTGCCGTCTGAGGGATGGAAAGTCACGGTCATTCAATGTTGGTTTCTGGCCATGCCGCTTACGTAGAGTGATTTCTCCAGATTCCCTGAACCTTTTGATGATATTATGGACCGTAGATGTTGAAATCCCTAAATGTCTTGCAATTGCACTTTGAGAAACATTGTTCTTAAACTGTTTGACTATTTGCTCACACAGTTGTGGACAAAAAGGTATACCTCGCCCCATTTTCTGGGAAGCTGTTTTTATACCAAATCATGGCACCCACTTGTTCCCAATTAGCCTGCATACCTGTGGGATGTTCCAAATAAGTGTTTGATGAGCATTCCACAACTTTATCAGTATTTATTGCCACCCTTCCCAACTTCTTTGTCACTTGTTGCTGGCATCAAATTCTAAAGTCAATGATTATTTTCAAAAAAAAGAAAGTTTATCAGTTTGAACATCAAATATGTTGTCTTTGTAGCATATTCAACTGAATATGGGTTGAAAATGATTTGTAAATCATTGTATTCAGTTTATATTTACATCTAACACAATTTCCCAACTCATATGGAAACAGGGTGTGTAAAGTAAGAACAGTTCAAATAAATCATTAAGTGCCCAAAATCAGGGAGTCAATGAATGATTGATGACATTTATTCCCATGATGAGTGCGTCTAAAGCATGGGTGTCTAAAAATTAGCTGAAATTTTTGAATGAAAGACACTTCTCTTCTAAATGTGTCCACTGGATGTCGCAATAGCAAATATTTGTATCTCGTACCGCAGGAGAGCGCATGACTTCAGAGGGGGCGGAGCTATGTGCCCGGTTAAGAAAGAGGACTGGGGACGCATTTACTGGGCGCACATAAATATGTTGAAATAACATGTATCCCCTCCTGACTTCATGTGTGATTCATGAAATGAGTCCGAATTCACAAGTTTTATTGTAAATAGACTCCCTTTTTAGACCAGTTGATCTGCCGTTTCTTTACTTTTTCTCCTCTGTCCCACTCTCCCTTGTGGAGGGGGTCTGGTCCGGTGGCCATGGATGAAGTACTGGCTGTCCAGAGTCGGGACCCAGGATGGACCGCTCGCCTGTGAATCGGCTGGGGACATCTCTGCGCTGCTGATCCGCCTCCGCTTGGGATGGTTTCCTGTTGGCTCCACTGTGGACGGGACTCTCTCTACTGTGTTGGATCCACTTTGGACTGGACTCTCACGGTTGTGTTGGATCCACTATGGATTGAACTTTCACAGTATCATGTTAAACCCGCTCCACATCCATTGCTTTCGGTTCCCCTGGGGGGGGGGGGCTTAGACCGTTTATTTTATTTTATTTTAATCGTTTATTTTTTTTTCTCCCATTCCCCCCTACTTTTTTACCTGTATCTCACCTTTTTTGTAAGGGGCGCCGGAAGTTGGCAGACCCATCAGCGATCCTGTTCTGTCTCCCTGTAATGTTTGTCTGATCTTGAATGGGATTGTGCTGAAAATTTTAATTTCCCCTCGGGGATTAATAAAGTATGTCTGATTCTGATTTTGATTTATTTTTAAGTTATCATGACGTGATTTTACCAGTCCGGTCCATTTGGAGATTTCTTTTCCTCCATGAGCTAAAATGACACCCCTGGTTTAAACCCCTGGTTTAAACTGTAAGTTTGTCACCCCCTCAGCTATCTCCAGGTGAACACGAGCCTTACAAAACCACAAAGGAAACAGTGGAAAGGAAGACCATTTACCTTATACACATTGATGGGGATTGCGATGACGATATAAAGTAGGTCCCCCAGTGCCAGGCTCCCAATCAGGACGTTGGGTCCATTCCTCATGCACTTGTTCTTGTATATGATCCTCAGCAGTGCGGAGTTGCCAATGATTCCAACCACAAAGATCAAGCAGGACACAATAGTGTTCACATACTTGAAGGCGTGCTTAATTTCCGTGGGCTTCATGCACATGGGGGGGAAGGAGTCCCTCGGCCGATCCGCCTGCGGGGGTAGGCGCTGAATGGACGCATTAGTGTTGGAATCATCAAAAGTTTCAGGCACACTCGGGGAGTCCCGGATAAACCGAGAGGCCCCGACCGCCACGACCATCAGGAAACAGAGCAGAGCGACGGCCTTCATTGTACAAGCCAGGCAGGTTCTTTCAGAAGGAGGCGTTTCCTCAGTCAAAGGCACACAGCAGTCCTAACGCACACACTCACACACACACATTTTCCTTTTTTGCTTTGGGCCTGGCGGTGTGGATCCTTGTTCCAATGTGTCCTGCGGAGAAAATGGACAAATCATTTATCGGGACAGGCAGGAAACCAGCTGTTTGAGTTTAGAAAGTGAGTTTTTGGACAGGCATGCAGAGTTGAAAGCTATGCAGGGAACATTTACCTTATCTTTAATGCCGCTTAAATTGTTATCAACGCCTATTGATAATAAATGATGCATTATAATTGTCCATCCATCCCTTTTCTATACACGTTTCTAGCTCTAAACAAAGGGGTCTCAAACTTGTGGCCCTCTACTTGACTTCATTTTTAGTATGATCACAGCCCGCACAGCCTAGGTGGCTGATAGGTAAATATTTTATGGCAATCTTGGCTCCTACGAAAAAGAATATTAACCGCAATGACAAAAATGACAGCACGACAAACACACATTGGGCAAAATTTCCTAAAAGCAAGCAGAATGGTCTCTAACCATGTCCTGGGGAATGCAATAGGTTCAAAATAATTTTAATTTTTTATTTTAAACTTGTTATAGATATTGATGGAATTCTGTCAGTCCCACCGGGTATCAACTCACGTAAAAATCAAACGGTGCCATATTTTTCATAGCTTTGATGCATGTGACGTCATTTCCGGTTGCAGACTTGACACTTGGCGAGTAAACAAGCACTCAGAGCACTCACTCAATTGGACTGCCTCTATGTAATGTTACAATATTCCATGCCGACAAAGCAAGTGTGTTCTAACATCTCCCGTCCAAAGGCAAAACCCAGTAACTCAATTTTGGTCAAAACTGAGCTGATAATAATTTTGGGGTTCCTAGGTGATATGCTTTACAATAGTGTGTGCGATATTGTAATTTGTTCCGTAAGTAAGCTGTTACGCGCATGGCAGGACCTAGCAACTACCACGTAACCGCGTAGTTACAACAGAAAAACCTAGTATCTCAAGGGACCAATCGGAGCTTCTTTGTCAGTCGCCTTATTATCCTTAATGAGACATTTGCACGAATGGGGGCCGACGGTCAACCTGATTATGTGATATTATGGCACGAGGGGATATTTGGAAGATTGGCCCGGGACGTTGCAAGCACCTTCATTAAATGTATTGTTCTTGATTCTTCCCCTTGCATACTCTTTTGGGTAGTTTAACTGTGGAGGTCGAAATAAAAACTGGACGCTGTACACGGCTCTTGCCCATTGTGCAAACGCAGAATGGGGCCCACCCGAGATTGTGATAAAATATCTGGAGAAAGGGCACACGTTCATGAGAGCAGATTCAATCCATGGCTCAATCGGCAAGAAAATGAGAGCTCAAGAAAACATCTATACGTTTGATGACTTTGTAGATCTTTGTAAGACAGCATCAAGATAGATTGGTGTTCCTTTGTTTTCTGAAAATCAGCTAGAAGTGAGTTACTAGGTTTTGCCTTTGAAAGGGAGACATGCTGTAAAGCTTTACTTTTAAAAATGCACTTTAGTTAAAGATAAAGTACCAATGATTGTCACACACACACTAGGTGTGGTGAAATTTGTCCTCTGCATTTGACCCATCCCCTTGGGAGGTGAGGGGAACAGTGGGCAGCCGCAGTGACCGTGCCTGGGAATAATTTTTGGTGGAAGTAATAGGTCCCATTTTATAGTCTTTGGTATGACTCAGCCGGGTTTTGAACTCACAACCTACTGATCTCAGGACAGAGACTCTAACCACTAGGCCACTGAGTCGGTAGATTGGATAGATGGATTTGATTTGCCGTAGACATACTACTGATTAGCATTAGCGATTTTACATGGCATTTACAACACCTTTAAATTTGGTAATGAAAACCACAACTAAGATGCATGTTCCTATTAAACAGCTCGGGTCTAATAAGTACAGTACTTGGAGTATAAACGCATTTTAGGGCGGAACAACAAACTCAGCTTCATGGCACACGGTAACCATCTGCAGAGCGGTGTGTAGAGACACTATGGCCAACTCGGCTTCAGGGTTGGTCACAAACATGGTGGCCTGTAGTCACGTGAGGGGCTTTTGGGTATGGGCAGACGATCTCCTGAATGTTTGGTCAAAAGACCCTCACGTGGCAACAGGGCGTCATGTTTGGGACCAACTCTGAAACCGACTTTGTTATTCTCTCTCTATTCACGGCTCTGGCCATCCACTAAAACTACTGCCATCCGTCTAATTTGTCGGTATTGCAGCGACGTGCAAAGTTTATACTTTTAAATGATACTCAGAAGTGTAACAAGATATAACAGTCATCATAATCAGCATGTTTTTAAATGCCCATCCATCCATTTCTACCGCTTATTCCCTTTGGGGCCGCGGGGGGCGCTGGTGCCTATCTCAGCTACAATCGGGCGGAAGGCGGGGTACACCCTGGACAAGATAGACGGATAGACAACATTCACACTCACATTCACACACTAGGGCAGTGGTTCTTAACCTGGGTTCGATCGAACCCCAGGGGTTCGGTGAGTCGGCCTCAGGGGTTCGGCGGAGCCAGTCAAGACACACCCGACTCATCCATGCTTGCAAGCCTTGAGACCTTCGAATTTGGGAGATGGGGGGGGGGATTGAGGTGCCCGGGGTTTGGTAGTAGCAGGGGTGTATATTGTAGATCCCGGAAGAGTTAGTGCTGCAAGGGTTTGTGGGTATCTGTTGTGTTGTGTTACGGTGAGGATGTTTTCCCGAAATGTGTTTGTCATTTTTGTTTGGTGTGGGTTCACAGTGTGGTGCTTGTTTGTAACAGTGTTAAAGTTGTTTATACGGTTACCCTCTGTGTGACCTGTATGGCTGTTGACCAAGTATGCCTTGCATTCACTTATGAAAATCCAAAAGCCACATAAATGTGAATGCGCCGACACGCCGTTTGTATAGAGGAAAATCGGACATCGCGAAAGGTTGTAGAGGACGCTAAAGCAGAATGGTTGCCCCGGGAGATTTTCGGGAGCGGCACTGGAATTCTGGATTCTCCCGGAAAAATCGGGAGGGTTGGCAAGTATTGACTCATCGTGTAAATAAAAACTTCTCCATATCGGCGTATTGTAGGTACGGCAACTGCAGAAGTCACACTGATTTGCAGGTGTGTAATTTGTTGTGAGTTCATGCACGGTTCATTTTGTACACCAAGAAAAAAAACATATAACTTTGTCTTGAATTTGAAAAAAAAAAAAAAAAAAAATTCACAAAAGAAGGGTTCGGTGAATGAGCGTATGAAACTGGTGGGGTTCGGAACCTCCAACAAGGTTAAGAATCACTGCATTAGGGCCAATTTAGTGTTGCCAATCAACCTATCCCCAGGTGCATGTCTTTGGAAGTGGGAGGAAGCCGGACTACCCGGATGGAACCCACGCAGTCACGGGGAGAACATGCACTCTCCACACAGATAGATCCCTAGCCCGGGATTGAACCCAGGACTATTCAGGACCTTTGTATTGTGCGGCAGACACACTAACCCCTCCTCCACCGTGATGCTCTGTTTTTAAATGTTGAGTGTAAAATATGTATTTTGTTATTGAACAAATTAACATGTTTTAACACATGGACACACAAGTACTGTCAGGTACAGGGAATCAATTGTGAAAGGCACCCATCCCTAGTTACTATAGATGTTGGTAGAAGTAATGATGGTTAAAACATGAATATGAAGTAAAACCAGCCTTACTATACCTCCATTGGCCCCCAGTTAAATTGAGTTTGAGACCTCTGATCCACACCCATCTCAGCTGACTTAAGGCACATGTTGGACTTGATCGCTTGCCAGGAAGTCTGTTCTAATTTAAATATCTGATGTTTATTAGTGTAAACCTACATACTTTCATTTGGTGACCTGGACAGGCAGGGAATAACAACATTGACCCAAATAAACATTTTTTGTTTAAGGAGGGGAACAGAAAGTGTTTGCACCTGATCCCCAAATAGAATGGCGATAATAGAGATTTCTGAGTTATCTGTGGAACTTTTCCGCAATGTTTGCATGCATGTGTTGCCTTCGGCTTGCTCAATGCGCACAATCCACTAATCGCAAACATAAGTCTCCAAAGACATATGTTTAGGGATGAACTGCATTTAAACACCTTCACCCTGAATGTATGTCATTCCTGCACGGGGCCAATGAAACACAGCTGGCATTGGTGGCTACGTTTGAGGCCCGAGCACAGAGGCTTGTTGTCTCCGTGCACAAAAGACAAAATCACATGGATGAACTCACACACATATCACATGAAATCAGTCTTAGAAATCTGGCAGACTTCCACTCAAATCTTCTCTGTTGTGGCTTTGTGCTGGACCTTGTTATTAGGGGCTGAGAGCGAGGGGAGCAACAACGGCAGGGTGGTTGTTGAGTTTTGACCGGAATTAACTCCTGGATCTAATAGGTTTTTACCTCTGAAACCCTCTCTGACCTTTATTTGTGTTGGCGCCATACGTAGAGCAGGGATATGCAAGTAAATTGCTCTGAAGGACACATTTCCAGAAAGCTAAAGACATTGGGGCTAAACTTCTTCCTTCACTATTAGTCTTATCTTACTTTGGAGAACTACAGTAGACATTGGATTTTGGTCCATGGATTTAGTTAGAGTCACATTAGCACTGTGCTGCTTTTAAAATCTTCTGCAAAAATGTGAAGTCTCTCACTATTTTTTTTTAAAATAAACCCACAGGCCACAAGTTGATAGTCCAAATGATGCAAAAGAGGACCTAAACCGGAACCCTGTGGGACAGTACTAGTAAAGAACTTGAACAAAGGACTACTCACTGCATCTGAAGTAATCAAGCTATAACAACAATCAGTTACACAAATCCTATCATGTAAAAAAACTGCCAATAGTGAGAGGACTTAAATAGGTACTTTGAGGAACTTTTCCGTGAAGTAAATCACAGGTTTGGATCCTAGTGTTCTATGTTTGCTTGCAAGGTTAAAACATCAATGGAAGGATCTACTGTCTGGACAGGAGCCTGCAGTGCCTCAGACTGGAAGTCTCTGCAGAGAATGGTGAGGACGGAGGAAAAGATCATCAGGACTCCGCTTCCTCCTAAATGGGAGATTGCAAAAATCCGCTGCCTGACCAGGGTTCAGAAAATCTGTACAGACTCCTCTCACCCCCACCAAGGACTGTTTTCACTGTTGGACTCTGGAAAGAGGTTCCGGAGCCTCCGTAGCAGTCTAACAGCTTCTTCCCTCAGGCCATTAGACTCTTGAACGCATCATAATAATCCCCTTTATTCCCCCCCCAAAACAATTAACTCGCTAGACTACAAAGACAATAAAACCTACATCCATAAATGTGGATGCATATACAAAAGTGCAATATATTTATCTGTACAGTAAATCTATTTATATCTGCCACTTATTGCTCTTTTATCCTGCACTACAACGAGCTAATTCAACGAAATTTCATTCTTTTCCTTAGGGTCTTGTTCAAATTTGAATGACAATAAAGGAAATCTTAGTCTAAGTCTGAGTTTAAGTCTACCAATGTGTTTACAGTGACCCAAGTTCTCAAGGGGCCATGAGCTCTCTCATATTTTTAGGAATTTGCTCCAAAAATGTTGTTCTCCAAAGTTTCGAACTGAACCTGGGGGCCAGCATGGTGTCATTTCAGGGTCGGATTTGGCCCACAAGCCGCCGATTGAATAAACCTGTCTTAACGGGCAGGAGAACGGTACTTTTTGAGTGAATGAGGAGCCAGGAGATAAGTGGAAGGCATGTGAGCAATGGGCTAAAATGTGGTAATTTGATCAAGTGAGAGGAGCAAGGGGAGGCCATGGATGTAGAACAGACCTGGGCAATTATTTTGACTCTGGGGCCAGATTTAGAGAAAAAAATGTTTGGGGGCCGGTATATCTATTTTTAAGAACACGTATTCAAAACCTCACAATAGTGTCTGATTGAATGCTAAAAACGTTATGACAGACCGCCTTAAAAAACACAATCAATCAATGTTTATTTATATAGCCCTAAATCACAAATGGCTCGAAGGACTGTACAAACCACTACGACTACAACATCCTCGGAAGAACCCACAATGGAATTTTGCATTTTTCTATGAACGATAAGACACTGAATATTTACAAAATATGAAAGTCACACCCCCTGTCGATCGACATATTCTACAAATAAGTGAAATGCAACAAAAATGCAACAATCAGTGAAATAGGAACGCGAAGGGTACAAAATAAACCCACCTACAATCTGATATAGCTGATATATCACTAAGCTTTAGATCTTTGTTGTGAAAATCTCCTTCCGCATCTGTGGAAATGCTTCCCGCACACACTGCTTGGTGCCTCGTCTGAGCTGCTGTGACGTACATCACCATAGTAACTAATTAGATGACCATAGTAACTGGTAGATCATCCATAAGCACAGATTCCAACCATTGAAATACTTTGTATAGTTGAAGACTTACAGTCATTAGAAAACATCACAGAACGTCATAATGGCAGCTACACTTTCCATCTTAAACATCTAAAAAAAATATTTGAGAATGTTCGGCAGGCCAGATTGAAAAGTTTAACGGGCCGCGTGTGGCCCCCGGGCCTTAATTTGCCCAGGTCTGATGTAGAAGTATGTCATTCATTGGAAAGCTAGGGTCAGGGGTCATGAAGGACTACAGTAAAGACATCAGACGGAGGACAACAGTTACATATAAACAATTTGCTCTGAACTCCAGCATTCCAGATCCTCAAAACCAGCATGGCAATAATAATCTTTCAATATTGTTCTGCTCTTTCAACAAGCAATTTTGCGGTAGAAAAAAAATGACACATCCAAAGACAGCACAGGTTGTTCTTATAGAACCGAACCACAATCGTCAAACAGCAGCAAGATTAAAGGCCTACTGAAATGAGATTTTCTTATTTAAACGGGGATAGCAGGTCCATTCTATGTGTCATACCTGATTATTTCGCGATATTGCCATATTTTTGCTGAAAGGATTTAGTAGAGAACACCGACGATAAAGTTCACAACTTTTGTCCGCTAGTAAAAAAGCCTTGCCTGTACCTTAAGTAGCAGATGATATGCCCATAACGTCATGGGTTGTGGAGCTCCTCACATCTGAACAATGTTTACAATCATAGCCACCAGCAGCGAGAGCGATTCGTACCTGGAAAGCGACGATTTCCCCATTAATTTGAGCAGGGATGAAAGATTCGTGGATGAGGAAAGTGACAGTGTAGGACTAGGAAAAAAAAAGACTATAGAGTGGGAGCGATTCAGATGTTATTAGACAAATTTACTAGGATAATTCTGGAAAATCCCTTATCTGCTTATTGTGTTACTAGTGTTTTAGTGAGATTATATGGTCGTACCTGTACAACCTGAAGGTCGGCCCCGCGCCTTTCTTCAGCACCAGTCGACGGGTGGTGGCGATGCCCATCTCTGCCCTTCTCAAGGGACCCTCTTCGAAACACGATCTTTCGAAATGATTGCTGCGTAATACACTGTACTTTGTGTGTGTGGTCCAATCCAACCCTGTTCGCTTGACCGCTCTGTTCCATAGTAAAGCTTCACCGTCATCTTTCGGGAATGTAAACAATGAAACACCGGCTGTGTTTGTGTTGCTAAAGACAGCCGCAATACACCGCTTCCCACCTACAGCTTTCTTCTTTGATGTCTCCATTATTCATTGAACAAATTGCAAAGGTGTAGCAACACAGATGTCCAGAATACTGTGGAATTATGCGATGAAAAGAGACGACTTATAGCTGTGAACGGTGCTGGAACAAAATGTCTTTTACAATGCGGGACGTCACTCGCACATGTCATCATTCCGCGACGTTTTAGCATGATACTTCCGTGCGAAATTTAAAATTGCAATTTAGTAAACTTAACCGGCCGTATTGGCATGTGTTGCAATGTTAAGATTTCTTCATTGATATATAAACTATCAGACTGCCTGGTCGGTAATGGTGGGTTTCAGTAGGCCTTTAAAGTCAATAAATCCCTGCTATCAGCGATTTAAGTTTGTTTTTACAAGCGACTTTGTTGCTGATTTAAAGTGATCCCGCTCATCCGTCTAATGAGACTTTCTGGAAACAAGAAACACTGCAACATGAAAAGGAATTGTGTGTGGGAGCTTGAATGCAAACCGTCAGGATGTCAAAGGCAGGCCAAAGTGAATAAAGGCATTTCACATTTTTTCTCCAGCTGTGAAACTTTCACAGCCTGCTGCAGTTTCTTACCATTAAAAAAAATCCAGTCTTTATAGGTCAAATCCACATGTAAAAGTGCAGCACAATTTTAAAATGTGCTATTGCAGCTGCACTTTCAGACTGTAGACCACACACAATTGACATAGATCACATATTATTGGTAACACTTTAGTTTGGGGAACATATTCACCATTAACTAGTTGCTTATTAAAGTAACAAATACTTAATTTAGAGTTATTTGGACAATAGGGGAACATTTAAGAGTTAGGGTTACTAATAAGCAATAATTCTGAGGTTATTGAGGGAAGACTCTTAGTTAATGGATTACTGGTTGTATAATAAGGCCATGCAAAATAAGGCATTAATAAGTATCTATTTAAGAGCCAATATGTTACTAATTTGCATGTTAATAATCAACTGATTAATGGTGTTAATTAATATTAATATGTTGTCTGTCTATCTGTCCAGGGTGTACTCCGCTTTCCGCCCAAATGCAGCTGAGATAGGCTCCAGCATTCCCCCCGACCCCCCCAAAAAGGGACAAGCGGTAGGAAATGGATGGATGGATAGCACATATTAATGAATATGTGTCCCCATACTAAAGTGTTACCATATTATTATTACATTCCAGTATGAGATGTCAAATGCACCTATTTAAAATCTTAAAACTTGAGTTGATTAAAATGTTTCGCTCAATATCGCATTCTGCAGGTCATTCATTCATTGCTTCCATAGTTGACACCATTCAAAAAAACACTCCTTGGAAATGAACCACTTCAATAACTTTTTCCAGTTTTTTAAAGCACAATTCCATGACTTACCAGAGAATGGAAATGCAGAGATAATGGCCAGGTCAAAAGTTTTTTCTTATTAACATTCCAAGTGTTGTTGGAAAGGCATAGTCGGATTCCTCCAGTGTCCAGTGAGTCCTGTTAGTGCTTGGCTCCTCTCCACCCAGCCTGTCTGCGCTCTGACGCGCCGCAGGACAATGCGCTGTTTTATATGCGCCAAACACACTCAGCCAATCACGTGTCCGCGCAGATGAACAGCCAAGTGCGCCTAAACTTACACTCGTGAAAGTCTTTGGTCTGTTTTTTATTTTATTTATTTTTATTCAGTCCTTCTCTTTGATGCACTAACCATAGAAAAAAAAACACAGATGTTGTCCACACTCATTAGGTATTCCTGCACGATTAATTGTGGTTTGATAATAGCCATGTGTAAAAACACATTTAAGAATAAATCTGGAACAATTCATATTTTGAAGTAAATATATTTTGTTCTTATTTGTAATTTAAAATTGATGAATCAAACGTGTAATATTCGGGCTGTTGTGTGCAGTGGTGTAAACCTGCAATGCAAAAACAAAGTCCACTGTTTTTAATATTGTGCAGTTGTACCCTAAACAGTGGCACCTCAACTTACGAGCTTAATTGGCACGGTAGAAACCCACTCTCCAAGGTAAACGCTTTACATTAGTAGCATATATATATATATATATGTATATATATATATATATATATATATATATATATATATGTATATATATATATATATATATATATATATATATATATATATACACACAGTATACATACTGTATATCCATCCATCCATCCCTTTTCTACTGCTTATTCCCTTTGGGGTCGCGTGGGGTGCTGGTGCCTATCTGAGCTACAACTGGGTGGAAGGCAGGGTACAACCCGGACAAGTCGCCACCTCATCGCAGGGCATATATATATATGTATGTGTGGGAAAGATCACAAGACTACTTCATCTCTACAGAACGGTTTCATGAGGGGTTCCCTCAATCGTCAGGATATTCCCTCAATCTCCTGACATATATATGTATATATATATGTATAAATATATATATATATCTATATATATATATATATATATACATATATATATATATATATAGATATATATATATGTATATATATGTATATATATATATATATATATCTATATATATATATATATATATATATATATATATGTATGTATGTAACGAACGTTGCTATGCGTCCGTGAAATCAATGTTTAAAAACACCAAAATACTGTAAATATTACATGTTTTTATGTTTGCGCCTGTCACTAAATTACATATATACTTACAGTATGTAAATAAAATGTCGATGGATGTTTTTTTATGTGTTTGAGAGAGCTTTATATGCGGAAAAGATCAAATCCCCATTAACTGCATTGTTAGCCACCTCTTGCTAGCGTTTATTTATGGTTTAGAATGCACAAGAAATGACAAACGTGTGTTGTTGTCTCACATAGGAATTGTGAAAGAGTTTTTTTAAAATTGCAGTTCCCCCATAAAGTGTAACAAAACATTGCAAAACGTTTATAAATTGGGGCACTCATTCTATAAGTTGAGGTACCACTGTACTGTGGCCAGCAAGGCACAGTTTGGGCCTTCGCCATTGGAATTTTTTTTCACCCTTTTTTTTATTTTTGTGAAACAACTTGAATACGTTTTTAATCAAACCTGATGCATGTTTCACAAGTTCAACATAATAAAAACACATGTTTCACATTTTTAACGCACTAACCACTGGGAACAATGAGCATGTCCGGGGAAATCAGCCATTATATTCTTGTAAGTGACAGAACAGGATTGGATTTCAAATATACAATATGTGCACTCAAATTTCAAATGAAGTGCTCTGTCATTCATCACATGCGCTTATTTACACAAACGGGCCTCCGTGGCGAGGTGCAGCCTTAGTTGCCAGTGGCTATTTTTGAAGACATTATCCCCATTCTAACATGCTCCCAAGAGGAATCTACGACACAGGTGTCAAACTTAAGGCCGGGGTTCAGATCTGACCCGCAACATCAATTCATCTGATTAAGTACTTCATATTTTCTCACTAAATGTAATGGATATTTTTCATTTTGACAGAAAAAAATACAAGCACTACTTGAAATCGCATGCATTTTCAACTTTAATAGTATCCATTATTGCAACAAATATTCCAATATATTATCATACTTTCCAAAAATAAAATTCCAAATAAAAAGTAAATACATAAATGTTTGCTTGACTTATAATTTTACAGCAAACTACCCATCAAATTAATAAAAATGAAAATACATGTTGTGGTGTTCATTAAAGCATATTACTGTAAATAAAAATAAAAAAACGTAAACATTTTTTGCGTTAAAATCGTTGATTGAACTGCCAGTAAAAATCTGCGGTTGTTGTTTTTCACGATGTATTTCTGTAAATGGAAAGTGAAGTGAAGTGAATTATATTTATATAGCGCTTTTTCTCTAGTGACTCAAAGCGCTTTACATAGTGAAACCCAATATCTAAGTTACATTTAAACCAGTGTGGGTGGCACTGGGAGCCGGTGGGTAAAGTGTCTTGCCCAAGGACACAACGGCAGTGTCTAGGATGGCGGAAGCGGGGATCGAACCTGCAACCCTCAAGTTGGTTTAGAATACCAACCGAGCTATACCGCCCCAGACAGTACTTTTTTTTTTTTATGGTAGAAAAACTGGCCGCTAAGTTGCCAGAATAAAAGAAAAAAACTTGTTCTGTTTTTCCATTAACAATATAATGTTGTGGAAACCAATTTAATTTAATAGTGAAATTTTGGCAACTAAGCTGCCAGCTTTTTCCGGAAGAAACAAAACAGTGGCACTGTTTATATTTTCACAGTAAAATGTTGTAAGAAATAAAAAAAACAACACTATTTTACAGTAACTTTTTATAAATGTAAAGTTTTTACTGAGAACTCAACAGTCTACTTAAAATATATGTAATTGAGGCAAATTGATACATTATTCACTGTTACAAGTGGCCCTCTGATGGCAGCCATAACTGCAATGTGGCCTTCAATAAAAACGAGTTTGACATCCCTGATTTACGACGATCATGTTTTGCATTGGATCCAAGTTTTTGCAGAATCAGTTTGTCATTGTCTGGACTGCACACATTGCAAACAATTTCCTCATTGGGGAATAAAAGGAGGGTTCTGTGTGACATGTCGTAAAACGTCTGTCATGGGAGCAGTTCAGCCCCGAGGGCTCCATTCTGATAGGATATCAAACACAAGTCCCCTACACAGCCTGGCATCTGTTTCACCCTTTAATAGTACCGCTGCCGGACCCTCTGTCGTACATTGTTGGACAAACGCTGGGTGTTTGTTTCATTGGAAGTGACTTCCGAATTTGATTAATGTCAAGAAAGTACAGAGGCTCTATTTTTCCTTTTTTTTATATGGTAGAAAAACCGTTTCTATCTGCACTTATGCTTATGTAATGTGCGCGGGACATCCACAAATAACCAAGAGCCAAAACACAATTACTGTGTCTACTTTAGACAAAACACAGTGGCAGATCAGATTTTGTACCCCACACTTTTGACTAAAGGTTTGCTCCAGTTTTAATATACTAGTGTTGTCTCGATACCAATATTTTGGTACCAGTACGGGTGCCAGAATTACTTCGATACTTTTCGGTACTTTTATAAATAAAGGGGACCTCAGAAAAATTGCATTATTGGCTTTATTTTAACAAAAAATCTTAGAGTACATTAAACATATGTTTCTTATTGCAATTTAGTCCTTAAATAAAATAGTGAGCATACAAAACATCTTGTCTTTTAGTATAAAGTGTACAAACAAAGGCTCCTAATTAGTTTGCTGACATATGCAGTAACATATTGTGTCATTTATCATTCTATTATTTTGTCAACATTAGTAGGCATTATTAAGGACAAGTGGTAGAAAATTAATTATTAATCTACTTGTTCATTTACTGTTAAATCGGCTTACTTTCTCTGTTAACATGTTCTGTCTACACCTTTGTTAAAATGTAATAATCACATATTCTTCTATTGTTTGATACTTTACATTAGTTTTGGATGCTACCACAAATTTGGGTATCAATCCGATACCAAGTTGTTACAGTATCATACATTGATCATATTCTAAGTCCTCATGTGTCCGGGGACATACAGTATTTCCTGAATTTATAAACATAATTTACATTTTTGTAAAACGAAAGAAGATGTTTTGATGCCAAAAAAATCGGCATAATCATAGTAGTATTGACTAGATACAGTGGGGCAAAAAAGTATTTAGTCAGCCACCGATTGTGCAAGTTCTCCCACTTAAAATGATGACAGAGGTCTGTAATTTTCATCATAGGTACACTTCAACTGTGAGAGACAGAATGTGAAACAAAAAATCCAGGAATTCACATTTTAGGAATTTTAAATAATTTATTTGTAAATTATGGTGGAAAATAAGTATTTGGTCCACCATTCAAAGCTCTCACTTAACACGGATCAATCGTCCTGTCCCCTTAGCAGAAAAAAAAGCCCCAAAGCATGATGTTTCCACCCGCATGCTTCCCAGTAGGTTTGGTGTTCTTGGGATGCAACTCAGTATTCTTCTTCCTCCAAACACGACAAGTTGAGTTTACACCAAAAAGTTCTATTTTGGTTTCATTTGACCACATGACATTCTCCCAATCCTCTGCCGTATCCTCCATGTATCAATTTTGGTATAAACTCAACTTGTTGTGTTTGGAGGAAGAAGAATACTGAGTTGCATCCTAAGAACACCATATCTACTGTGAAGCATGGGGGTGGAAACATCATGCTTTGGGGCTGTTTTTCTGCTAAGGGGACAGGACGATTGATCCTTGTTAAGGAAAGAATGAATGGGGCCATGTATCGTGAGATTTTGAGCCAAAACCTCCTTCCATCAGTGAGAGCTTTGAATGGTTGACCAAATACTTATTTTCCACCATAATTTACAAATAAATTCTTTAAAATTCCTACAATGTGAATTCCTGGATTTTTTTCCACATTCTGTCTCTCACAGTTGAAGTGTACCTATGATGAAAATTACAGACCTCTGTCATCATTTTAAGTGGGAGAACTTGCATAGTCGGTGGCTGACTAAATACTTTTTTGCCCCACTGTACTTGCCTGTACTTGATATCATTACAGTGGATGTAAAGTGTAGATCCACCAGTGCCGTTTGTTTACATTTTGACACATAATTTGTCACCATGGAGGTGAGGATTAGTCATCTATAAGTAGTTAAAACACTGCCGTACTAAATTGCCATGTCTTAAAGCAGTGGTTCTCAACCTTTTCTCAGTGATGTACCCCCTGTGAACATTTTTTAAATTCAAGTACCCCCTAATCAGAGCAAAGCATTTTTGGTTGAAAAAAAGAGATAAGGAAGTAAAATACAGCACTATGTCATCAGTTTTTGATTTATTAAATTGTACAACAGTGCAAAAATATTGCTCATTTGTAGGGGTCTTTTTTTAACTATTTGGAAAAAAAGATAAAAAAATAACTGAAAACTTGTTGAAAAATAAAATAAGTGATTCTAATATAAATAAATATTTTTTACACATAGAAGTAATCATCAACTTAAAGTGCCCTCTTTGGGGATTGTAATAGAGATCCATCTGGATTCATCAACTTCATTCTAAACATTTCTTCACAAAAAAAGAAATATTTAACATCAATATTTATGGAACATGTCCACAAAAAATCTAGCTGTCAACACCGAATATTGCATTGTTGCATTTCTTTTCACAGTTCATGAACTTACATTCATATTTTGTTGAAGTATTATTCAATAAATATGTCTATAAAGGATTTTTGAATTGTGGCTATTTTTAGAATATTTAAAAAAAAATCTCACGTACCCTTTGGCATACCTTCAAGTACCCCCAGGGGTACGCGTACCCCCATTTGAGAACCACTGCCTGAAAGCGTCCCTTCCTGAGGGTGTTTCCGTGTTCTAACTCCCATCCATCCATCCATCTATCCATCCATCCATCCATCCATTTCCTACCGCTTATTCCCTTTAGGGTGGCGGGGGGCAATGGTGCCTATCTCAGCTACAATCGGGCGGAAGGCGGTGTACACCCTGGACAAGTCGCCGCCTCATCGCAGGGCCTGTTATAACTTCACCTTTATTTTTAGTTTTTAAGCCAAAATGCGTCCGTTCTCCCTTTTCTGTCCACACATTATGTCTGCTTGGAAGTACTCCGTGATTGTGCGCTGCCGAACATGCTAGTCTGCTCGTAAAAACCAGCAAGGACTCGACGTGATGACGAGGTGGGCACGGGGGAGGCGCGGGACCGTGTAGCACTGTACATCCCGAAACATTCCAATGGTGAACTCAGGAACATCTTTTTAACCCCTGGAGCACAAACATCGGTCACACACACCACAGCCATGCCATCGTCTCACACAAATACACACACAGCAGACATACAAAGGCCCTTTATGCTGACTCTCTAATGACTTCCCAACTATTTTTGGATGCGACTATTCCTGGTGCATCATTATTGTCATTAGGAAAGGCCCATATTATTAAACCATTAAAAGAAATCATCATTAAACAAAAGACTCATGTTTAGAGTCTTTTCGGTTGCATGGAGCGTGTGGGGGGGAGAGAGGAGAGGACACGCTGTTGTCCGAGTACACTTTGTCCAACGGGGGGGTGGAAGGACAACGTCAGATAGCTGCGGAAAAGTAGCTGCTCTTTCTAAACAGTAAATATTATTCGTCATCTTGCACAGGAAACACTTTGAAGCTGACAGTGTGTACAGTAGATTCTGTTCGAAGGGAACAGTTCGCTTGAAGCCCATTTTTTTTAAGCAAAAACATGTCCAGGGTGTACCCTGCCTTCCGCCTGATTGTAGCTGAGATAGGCGCCAGCGCCCCCCGTGAGCCCAAAAGGGAATAAGCGGTAGAAAATGGATGGATGGATGTTAAAAGAGTCTTCAAAGTGGATCACAACCCCAAAGAAGGGGATTTGTGCCTTTGTTTACTACATGGTGTCTGTGGTTACAGATGGTATCATTTTTACATTCCTCTTTGGTAGAAAGATCTATTTCTTCAGTTATTCACACAATTTGCTTCCATGGGGGATGTACTCCTCTTAATAAGGGAACACTGTTCAGTCTGAACCAGTTACAGGCGCTATCTTCTAAAGCAGTGGTTCTCAACCTTTTTCCAGTGATGTACCCTCTGTGAACATTTTTTTTAATTCAAGTACTCCCTAATCAGAGCAAAGCATTTGTGGTTGACAAAAAAAAAAAAGATGAAGAAGTAAAATACAGCACTATGTCATCAGTTTCTGATTCATTGAATTGTAAAACAGTGCAAAATATTGCTCATTTTTAGTGGTCTTTCTTGAACTATTTGGAAAAAAAAGATATAAAAATAACTAAAAACTTGTAAAATAAACAAGTTATTCAATTATTAATAAAGATTTCTACACATAAAAGTAATCATCAACTTAAAGTGCCCTCTTTGGGGATTGTAATAGAGATCCATCTAGATTCATGAACTTAATTCTAAACATTTCTTCACAAAAAAATACATCTTTAACAGTATTTCTGAAACATGTCCACAAAAAATCGAGCTGTCAACACTGAATATTGCATCGTTGCATTTTTTTTCACAGTTTGAAAACATTCATATTTTATTAAAGTATTATTCAATAAATATATTTATAAAGGATTTTTGAATTGTTGCTATTTTTAGAATATTTGAAAAAAATCTCACATACACCTTGGCATACCTTCAAGCAGTGGCGTCGCCAGACAGATTTCACTGGGGCACGTGCCCCAGTGTTGATCTGCAGTGCCCCAGTAAAAATTTCACCAATAAAATAAAACGCTTCAGAGTTTTATGTCTACATAACATAGACAACAGCGCACATACTATTTAGTATGGTAATTGATTGTTACTGTATTCACTCCACGTAACAATGAGCACATGGCTACTTAATATGGTAATTTATTCACGTGTGGATCGAGTAGAGAGAAAGAGAGAGAGAGAGAGAGAGAGAGAGAGAGAGAGAGAGAGAGAGAGGGGGGGGGATGCGATCACTGCTGAGGTAGGTAACGTTAGCCAACAACAATTTGTTAATTATATTATTTTGATTTTGATTTGACTCAAACTGTAACTCCTAGATGGATATCAGAAAGTTATTCGCCGCACCAGAGAAGAAGCAGCAGGAATGAGAGATGTAAGTGAAGTCCTAGCTAGCTAGGCAACATCATTGTCTTAAGTTGGTGCTAAGTTAGCTAACGTTAGTCCTTGTATCAAGACAAACATATTCATTTGCTGTACGAGCTGTCGGGGGAATTTCCAATGAACATGAAACATAATGTTGGTTATTGTCTGCTGGTTCTGCATCAATGATGATTTGGAATAAGCATGTGTGAGTTGGGTGCTTCTCAAATGCTTTATCTTCAGGAAGAAAAACATTTTTCCATATCATCAAGTCATGAGCCAAATTTTTTAAATCATTCAAGTTTATTTCACAGAAAAAGAGCACAGTCTTTGCCTCAGAAGTGCTTTTAGAAGGATGTAATGATGGATCCCCTCACATGTAGATACCTCAAAAACCACAAGCATTCTTCTTCTTGTTTTGTCTTGTTAATCGGTGGGACTTTGACTAAAATAGTCTTGTTTTGTCACCAGAAAAATGGCTACAGCTAAAGCATCTGGTTTTGTTTCCAGAAAAAATAGTAACATTTCTGTATTTGTTTTCAGAAAGATGGCTGAAAATATCGTGTTTTGTTGCCCCATTTAGATTTTTTTTAAATATATTTCCGTGTCTGTCCTGAGTCCTCCTCCAACTTGTTAGTCGGTTTTCCTTTTGCTAAAATACTCACTAATAGTCACTAGAAAAATGGCTAAAAATATCTGGTTTTGTTGCCACAATTAGATTTTTTTCTCCCTAAACTTTTTTTTTTTCATCCACACATCTGACTGCGACTCACTGAAAATGACACACAATCCACTTTTATCTCACGACCCAGTAGTTGGGAACCACTGGTCAACTGTATAACAGTTACTGTAATATTTCCATGTCTGTCCAGAGTGATTGACCACTTTGCAAAAATGAAAACGAGACGTTACAGTTTACTTCTCAGAAAATTATTCCCTGAACAGACACACAACAGTTGTTCATTTATTCTACTACTGTGGCTTTATTATTTTGTGTATATTTTATAGTTTTGTGTATCTGAAATAGGATTAGCCACATTGCCATAAATGGAAATTAAATAATATAAAAGAACCCAGAGATGTAGGGGTGCTTTATTTTTTTGTTTTACTTTTGTAGATGTTAAAATATGCAGATGATTACTGCAATATATATTTCAAAAAGATTCATTGCTCTTCCTTTTGCTCGCCTTTTTTGCTTTTACCAGTAGCAGTTTAGAAGTCTGGAGTAAAAAAGTGCACAAGTAGGTCAAATGCATTAGTTAATTTCAGGTGGTTAATCAAAGATCCATACAACATAATCTGATATGATTTCATAGTTTAAAGCAGTGGTCCCCAACCTTTTTGTATCCGTGGACCGGTCAATTAAAAAAAAAAAATGTTTTTTTGTCATGAAAAAGGGAGGTTTTTGTCATGAAAAGGGGAGGTTTTTGTGGTTGGTGCACTAATTGTAAGTGTATATTGTGTTTGTTATGTTGATTTGATAAAAAAAAAAAATATATATATATATTTTTTTGTTTATTTTATTTTTTTTAATAAAAATGAATAAAAATTTCTTCTGCGGCCCGGTACCAATCGGGCCACGGTCCGGTACCCGCGGCCCGGTGGTTGGGGACCACTGGTTTAAAGCACTATTTATGTATTTTTTATGATAAATAAGTGATAAAAATGTTTTCGCTTGCGCGCTTTGCACGCTCACATGAATTATTTGTGCCCCAGGTGTGCCCCAGTACAGTATTAGGTCTAGTGACGCCCCTGCCTTCAAGTACCCCCAGGGGTACGCGTACCCCCATTTGAGAACCACTGCCATAGATCAGTGGTCCCCAACCACCGGGCCTGATTGGTACCGGGCTGCGAAATAATTTTTTAATACATTTTTATTTAAAAAAAAATCAATAAATAAAATAAATGTTTTTTTAAATTATTTTTAAATTTTTTATTAAATCAACATAAAAACACAATATACACTTACAATTAGTGCACCAACCACAAAAACCTCCCTTGTTCATGACAAAAACTTCCCTTTTTCATGACAAAAAATAAATAAATAAAAAAAAATTAAAAAAAGGATTCCAAGCGCGCCCCTCCCCCGGGCCGCGGGACAAATTCTTAAATGTTGACCGGCCCACGGATACAAAAAGGTTGGGCACCACTGCCATGGATCATTCATTGGCAGGTCGGATCTGGCCCGCGGACCTTGAATTTGACGTCCCTGCCTTACAGGAATATAGGAAACATCACCTGTATTGTCAAATATGCAGTACTTTTTTCACAGTCATACTGGGTTAATGTTCTTACTAAAAAGTTGCTGAGGAGATTTCAACTCACTGAATCGTTTCGGATCGTATCGTTTTAAAAAATGAGATTATCTTTAAATCATATCAGCAACAACAAATATGGAAACGAATCGTTGTTAAAATTATCGTTATACCTCTACTATTTTAGCAACTCAACTGTGTTTGTGGTTACATTCTAGTAGATCACACACGCCATTATCAGAGAGCCCAATATATTTACATGTTTATGTTTTTCTTTCGGGAATAATATTGTGGCACTGGGGAGAACCACTTCAATATTTTTCTTATCACGCTTTCGAACCAGTAGCGTCATTAAAAAAATAAATAAATGGGTTGTACTTGTATAGCGCTTTTCTACCTTCAAGGTACTCAAAGCGCTTTGACACTACTTCCACATTTACCCATTCACACACACCTTCACACACTGATGGAGGGAGCTGCCATGCAAGGCGCCAACCAGCACCCATCAGGAGCAAGGGTGAAGTGTCTTGCTCAGGACACAGCGGACGTGACGAGGTTGGTTCTAGGTGGGATTTGAACCAGTGACCCTCGGGTTGCGCACGGCCACTCTCCCACTGCGCCACACCGTCCCGTTAGTAATTTTTAGGGGGGGGCTGAAAGCTCCCTACAATATTCTTAAAACCCCCTAATAAGTGTGTGTTTTATTATTTGGAAAGTTATCTTTAAAAAAAACAAAACAAGTGCTTATACTTTTAAAGTAGCCAGAATGTGTCCTTTAGCAATCATACAACATGCCATTATTGACGTTAAATATTATTATAATAACTTTCCCATTACTTGAGCACAGTGTAAGGTAGAGATAAACTGATTCATGTAGGATTTTCATGAGTTGATATGAATAATCATAATAATACATCATAATTATAATTATTATGATTGTTATTATCTTTTAACACATCTACTGTCTTTAACAACTAGGGACATCTCTGTTTTGAACTTTAATCAAGGATCCTTACGAAACACAATTATGTGCTACTGTATAAGATGCAAAAGTGAAACCTAAACATATTGCCTGTGTATCGGCTGGGGACATCCCTGCGCTGCTGATCCGCCTCCGCTTGGGATGGTTTCCTGCTGTCTCCGCTGTGAACGGGACTCTCCCTGCTGTGTTGGATCCGTTTTGGACTGGACTCTCGCGGCTGTGTTGGATCCATTATGGATTGAACTTTCACAGTATCATGTTAGACCCGCTCGACATCCATTGCTTGCGTCCTCTCCAAGGTTCTCATAGTCATCATTGTCACCGACGTCCCACTGGGTGTGAGTTTTCCTTGCCCTTATGTGGGCCTACTGAGGATGTCGTAGTAGTTTGTGTTGTGGTTTGTGCAGCCCTTTGAGACATTAGTGATTTAGGGCTATATAAGTAAACATTGATTGATTGATTGATTGATATGTACCTTCCTTAAAAAGGGGTAGAAAAGCACTATGCAAGTACAACCATTTACCATTTCTTCTATCATTTCATCCTGGTTACCAAATGTTGTTGCTGTGTGTGAATCCTTGAAGGTGAGCTATGCTCACGTTATGACGTCTGTAAAAAGTGAACAATGAAGTGTTTGATGCCGGGTTTTCCCCTACCAGGAGGAATAAAACATTTTACAATTTAGCAAGGGGTCTAAGTAGCATTACACATTTCCAACAACCATATTATTGAACTTTGCCAACAAAATTGATTTTATGTATTTGACCTTTTAGGACGTCATCTGTTAGTAACTGTCGGATTTAAATGAAAGGAAAAATCAAATTTTTACAAAAGCCCAGGCTATATGATCATGTGGCATCCCAAGTGGTGTTTTGATTGATTGATTGATTGATTGATTGAAACTTGTATTAGTAGATTGCACACTACAGTACATATTCCGTACAATTGACCACTAAATGGTAACCCCCGAATAAATTTTCAACTTGTTTAAGTCGGGGTCCACCTTAATCAATTCATGGTAATAAATTCATGGTGTGACCCTAAACGACTGCATAGAATGTTTATGCCACGTTACCTTGGATAAGCCCACGACATGATATAAAATCCTACAGCTCCAGCTCTGGCGCAGCGCTGATAAGATAATCAGACTTGACTATGTAGACCTTGGAAGACGTAACAAGGTTTCCGTAGGTGAAAAAGCGTAAAGATCATTACTGTTGCCAAAGAGGACTCAGAGAGGGAGGCTTCTTCCCAGGCAAACTAGTGGGAGCTACACCCCCGCAACGCATGCCCAATTTCCAATTTCTAGCCAAAGTGCCCAGCGGCATGACGCCCTATGGGGGCTCTGGTCTGGCTGGCCCTCCTTTCCCTATCCTGGAACTTCCCTCCCGACGCCTTGGGTACTCACCTCCCATGGAGGGAGAAGAGGAGCTCTTTGTTTGAGCTGGATGGTCCAATCATGACTCTAGTAATCACAATAAATAAATGCTCTATTTTAGGGACATGTAATATTTTTCATGCAAGTCTTTTGTAGCTCCGTTTTGGGAACATTTTTGCTTTGGGACCAAGTTTGTTCGATGGTTGATGGATCATAGGCAGCCTTTGACGATACAGAGGTTTTTTAAATACCCAATAAAATAGTGCTCACATTCACATTCACACAAAAACCTCTGCATTCTTTCAATGCAGAGGTTTTTTAATACCCAATAAAAACAATACTCACATTCACACGAACACAGTGTAGCAACCTTGTAAACGCAAATGTGTTTGTGCTTTAAATTTTAACATTTAAAGAGCGGTGTTGCCCCCTTTTGAAAACATCCATTCCATCTCCAGCGTTAAATAGAGAGAGGCACCTTGGTTTTTGCACTGCCAACTTTTCCTAGGATTCGGATTCCAAGGAAAACTTTTGCCAATGATTTGCCTTGTTGTTTCGTTTGCTTTATCGGTTATTAAACACTAGGTTTAACAAACGGGCCCGTTTTACCGCATATCACTTTGCAGAATCGAATGCCCAAACAAAGAAATCCAGTTGTTGGTGACTCAGTTGCATACCTGTCAACATTTGCATTTTAAAATACAAGACATTTTTTAGGTAAAATGGTTAAACATATGGGATTTTAATTTTGATCACAAATAAAAATCAAATAAATAGATTTTTTTTAATAAAAACAAAAATAATATAATATAATATATATATATATATATATATATATATATATATATATATATATATATATATATATATATATATATATATATATTCATCTATCCATTTTCTACCGCTTATTCACTTTGGGGTCGCGGGGGGAGTTGGTGCCTATCTCAGCTAAAATCGGGCAGAAGGCGGGGTACATATATATATATATATATATATATATATATATATATATATATATATGGGCTTCACGGTGGCAGAGGGGTTAGTGCGTCTGCCTCACAATACGAAGGTCCTGCAGTCCTGGGTTCGAATCCAGGCTCGGGATCTTTCTGTGTGGAGTTTGCATGTTCTCCCCGTGAATGCGTGGGTTCCCTCCGGGTACTCCGGCTTCCTCCCACTTCCAAAGACTTGCACCTGGGGATAGGTTGATTGGCAACACTAAAAATTGGCCCTAGTGTGTGAATGTGAGTGTGAATGTTGTCTGTCTATCTGTGTTAGCCCTGCGATGAGGTGGCGACTTGTCCAGGGTGTACCCTGCCTTCCGCCCGATTGTAGCTGAGATAGGCGCCAGCGCCCCCCGCGACCCCGAAAGGGAATAAGCGGTAGAAAATGGATGGATGGATGGATATATATATATATATATATATACATATATATATATATATATATATATATATGCATTCAGGTTTCTTACTTCGAAAACCAATTGAGTTGATGGAATCACGCAACATGCAACTTGATACGCTGCGGTCTGTGTTGCCCCAAATGATGCAGAGTGTTCCCGAGACTTGGGCTGAGCACGCTGAGCAAAATACGGGGAAAAAAATGGTACAGGAATGACACCGGGGTACAAGGACAAAAATCGAGATTGCCAGTAAGATTGACAGGTATGCTTAGTCTCCTTGAAGAAATATTACTAGTTTGTTTAGAGTTGAAGCACTAGAGACTGAATTATCTTTTTTTACGTGTGTGTAGTTAATTTGTTCATAAAATACACATAAAACAGTGAACAACTCCTTGTCTTGCTCCTTACTTGTCCTGTAGCAGCTGGATCGATCGAGCACTGCGTAACACAGACCGTTAGGCAAATAAACTTTTAGTCTCTCAGCTTTTATTTACTTTTTGTTGAGGTTGGCTGCAAAACAAACCACCGTGGGGCCAAAGAAAGTAACGAGCACCAGCATTTTGACAAAAAAGGTGAGAATTACTATTGCGTCGCAAATAATTACATTTTGCATTGTGTTCTGCATGTATAACCAGAAGTATTCTTTATAAAATGTCTTTTGTGTCAATAATTTAATAATTTGGAAGAAATTACTAGACAAAAACCAACATGCTACTGTCACTCATAAGTTCATTTATTAGATATGTGTTTTTAATACAGGAAAGCTGCTCGAAATTACGCTGATTGGTAATGCTGGTTTTACTTGAAACTTTCGACAACAACAAAACAAACTTTTTAAATTGGTTGTCGCCCCTGAGAACATGATTTTAATCGTCATTGGCAAAAAAGGTAAACATGAAAAAGAATATATATTTATTACCGGCCTAGTGTTGGCTTTCAACATAACTAGAAGATCTCTATATCATACTAAGAGGTGTTTCATATGTTGGTGTACGGTTATTTCGCTTCAAGAAATGACTCAAAACACGTGTAGCGCTTCAGCATTCCTTTCATCAACAAACAAGTACATTACTCTGTATGCTCGTTTGCAGCATCTCTTCAATCTGTGCATGTGTTCTTACTGTAACTTGTCGGACACCTTTTAAAAGGATGATGGCAAAACTATCAAATCCATGATCATCTGTAAGTATCACAGCCAAGCCACTAAATAACCACTGTGGGACTTCTTGGATTAAACTTACTAACATTTTACGTTAAATCAAAACACATTGAATTCAACCTGCATGACGAAACAATTTCCCTTGTAGATCATTATAGTTTGTCTAAATCATTAAAGTTTGTATAAGTATTGGCTGCATAGTTGAGATTTCACACGTTCACACAGACAGTTGTTGGATCCTGCAAAGGGATCCCTGTTGATAGGATGTCTGGCAAACATTTTGCGTTGAAATGTCATAAATTAAGCATTTTCATCTGCATAAAGCTGCACAAAACACACTAGTTATTATGTTGACACACTGTATATTGTGCCATGAAATGTTGTGACGACAGCTGCAAGACGTATGCTGTGCAGCTGGGATGGCTGGAAGTTGGCGCTCGACTGAAATGGCTGGAAGTCCAATAACTAAGCTTACGCCTGCATTCCGTCCTAATGCCTCATGAAAACGCATAAATCGGAACATTTGTGGACATCTGTTTATTGATTAAAGGCCTACTGAAATGAGATTTTCTTATTTAAAGGTGGATAGCAAGTCCATTCTATGTGTCATACTTGGTCATTTCGCGATATTGCCATATTTTTGCTGAAAGGATTTAGTAGGGAACATTGACGATAAAGTTCGCAAATTTTGGTCGCTGATAAAAAGCCTTGCCTGTATTGTAAGTAACAGACGATGTGCGTGTGACGTCACCGGTGTGAGGGCTCCTCACATCCTCACATTGTTTATAAACATAGCCACCAGCAGCAAGAGCAATTCCCACCAAGAAAGCGACGATTTCCCCATTAATTTGAGCGAGGATGAAAGATTTGTGGATGAGGAACGTTAGAGTGAAGCACAAAAAAAAAAAAAAAAATAGGCGATGTTCCAGGCGGCGGCAGTGGGAGCGATTCAGATGTTATTAGACACATTTACTATGATAATTCTGGAAAGCCCCTTATCTGCTTATTGTGTTAATAGTGTTTTAGTGAGATTATAAAGTCATACCTGAAAGTCGGAGGGCTGCGGTGAACGCCAATGTGTCTGAGAGAAGCCAATGGAGGAGCCAAGATCACAGCTGCCTTTTTGACAGCTGCAGGAGAAGGTCGCATAATCTGCTGAAGTCTCCGGTAAGAGCCGACTTAATATCACAATTGGTTGACATGTGGTAGAAAAACATGTTCGCTTGACCGCTAAATGTTAAAGCTTCAGAATAGAATATAGAATAGAATAGAATAGAGGTTTATTGTCATTATTGCAATGAACAGGTTCAAAGAACAACGAAATTGGAGCAGCTCCTCCTAAGGTGCATATACAATATGGTAGTATAAATAAAAAAATAAAAAATAAATAAAAAAAAAAAAAAAAAAAAAGATAGAGATGACAGATGTATCTATGTATACATACATAAAACATTATTGCACATTGTAGTCCGAAAAAATAGAAAAACATTCAAACATTACACATGAGGACATGATGGACATATTGTGCTCATTCAGTGCCTGTTTAGTGCTACTATGGCTCTTGGGTAAAAGCTATTTTTTAGTCTATTGGTGCTCGCTTTTATCACAACAAACAAAGAAACACCGGCTGTGTTTCGGTTGCTAAAGGCAGCTGCAATCCACCACTTTCCACCAACAGCATTGTTCTTTATGGTCTCCATTATTAATTGAACAAATTGCAAACGATTCAGCAACACATATGTCCAAAATACTGTGTGATTGTGCAATGAAAACAAACAACTTTTAGTCGTGAGTGGTGCTGGGCTGAAATGTCCGCTCCAACCAATAACGTCACAAACATCATTCCGTGACGTTTTCAACAGGACACTTCGCGGGAAATTTAAAATTGCAATTTAGTAAACTAAACCGGCCGTGTTGGCATGTGTTGCAATGTTAAGATTTCATCATTGATATATAAACTATCAGACTGCGTGGTCGGTAGTAGTGGGTTTCAGTAGGCCCTTAAGTCCTGCCTATTGAGAATTCGATCAGAGATGGGAGAATAGCAAAGCAGTATTGTGGAGGAAACCTTTACAATATGCATAATAATGGCATTTATTGTCTAATTTGAATGTGCACCGTATATTACCAAATAGTAGCCCGGGCGTCTATTTCACAAAATCATTTTTGGAGACGGGCGTTTAAAAGAAGCAGGCGGTTATTTGCACATGGCTTTTATTTATTTTTGCACCAGCCTGCACCAGGCCATTATTTGGTTACAATGGTTACTGTCCAGTATTTTTTTTCCGTTCAAAAAACTTTAAATGTAAAAGCTATTGTAAACATACAAACAAAAATACAAGACTATCAAAAGACAAGAGAACAACAAGGCCTCAACATGGCAGTAGTGCAACAATTGTCTGATAGAATACCAATACTGAAAATAAATAACGTTTTTAAATAAAGCAGCCTACCGGGAAAAATAAAATTATGGTACCAAGATCTCGAGTATAACACCCACCATCAAAACAGAACAATAATAGTGTCACTTAAATAAAATAAAGGCTACAGTATTCCAAGTTTTAAATAAAGCAGCATACAGGAAAAATACAATTATGGTACCAAGTACTCTATAAAACCATCAAAACAATAATACTGCAGCAAACGCAACCCCAAATGCAACTCAAACCCACTCATCATCATCCTCCTCCTCCCCTTCTTCCTCTTCCTCCCCCTCCTCTCCTTCACCCACCTCATCATCATCCTCCTCTTCAATCACAAGTTCATTGAGGAACTGCTGTTCCTCATCACTCTCCTCCTCTTCCGGAACCACAGCAGCACCCTGCTGTCTAGCCCTCAAAAGCATCTCTCTGCCTGCCTGACATGGCTGTCCCTCCATGAGGCAGTAAATGAGCTGGTCCTCACTCCCATCAGCTGCCGCCGTCAGCCCACACACCTTGTAGGATACCAGAAAGCAACAATCAGCTATGGCTACTTTTTGCAACACACGCACACACACACACACATACACACAGCCAGCCAGCCTACCTTGAATGAGTTGATCAGAGTGTCCCGATCCAGAGCATCCCAGGCTCTCAGGACCCAGTCGACCAGGAGGCGGCAGGAAGGGGCTCTCAGGTTCCCTGACTTGGTGTAGGTCTTGTCTTTATCACCAGCCATCCAGTTATCATAGTAGTGACGGAGCTGCACTTTGAAAGGGCCATTCCACACAACATCTGGGGCCTGCAGGTACTTTGCGCAACTTCCAGATATAACAGCCATTGTAAGGTTGTAGCCCCTTTTGAGCTCTGCCTCCGTGGCCTCGCTGATATGGCATCGGTACGAGTCCCATGCAAGTAGCCTCGGTCCGAAGTGAAATTTCCCCACTGCCCTCTGGAGCCAATCCTTTGTCAGGTCATCATTAAACCAGCCATTCTTGGAGGAAGCTATGATCACACCGGGGATGCTCTGCATAGCCTTTACATCACGGACAGCACCTTTAAACACAATGTAAGGCTTCAGCTTTGTCTCGTCTGCTTTGGCTGCAAGAGCCACCGTGACGCGTGCCTTCTCGTGGCCGGTGGTTTTGAGGCAGATGGAGCGGGCGCTCCTCTCATTGACCGTACTAAAACCAACCAAGTCAAACCAGATGGCTGTTTCATCCATGGCGACGATATTCTTGAGCTGGATTTTCTTGGCCTCGATCTGTTTAGTAGTGAAAACGAGGAAGTTGACAATCTTCTCGACAGGAGCGTCCTTCTGTGCAACAGTTGTTCTCCTTCCTGAGGGTAAAGTTGTTCCGACGCAGGAGTCGATTAAGCCAGCCACTCCTTGCACCAAACACCACCCCGGTGTCTCTTGTGTCACTCGCGGTGGCATACAACTCCTTGGCCTTGATGCGGATCATTTTGGGGGACACACGGTGTTTCAATCCACAAAGGTGATGTATCCACTGACGCAAATTAGCATCAAGCTCGTCGCTCACTTCCTTCCTACCTCCGCCAGATAAGCAAGCCCGTTTTCCATCGATTGCCAACTGAGATAGTAGTTCTCCCTTTTTTTTGTTTCCATTCGCGTACACGTTTTGGGTCAACGTTAAACTGCCTGGCCGCTGCCAAACCAGAATTCTGCTTCGCATACTTCACAACCGCCAACTTGAACTTTAAATCAAACTTTCTGTTCTTCTTCCCCCTTGAAGTATTCCCCTCCATCAGTTGTTGTGTACCGCTATACATGGGCTATTATTAGGAAGAGGCGTTTAATTCACAAAATGGGCTCAGACCGTGGGCGGCTATTAGGACATGGGCGGTTATTTGCCCAAGGGCGTTTACTTGGTAATATACGGTATTTATTTACATGCACACAAAAAAAAAAACGTAGCCTAAAGCCCAGGGGTCCCCAAACTTTTTGAATCAGGGGCCACATTGGGTTAAAACAATTTGCCCGGGGTTTGGGTGAACTATACGTGTCCGTGTTTGTTTGTGTGTGTATATATTAGGGGTGTCAAACTCAATCTAGCTCAGGGGCCGCATGGAGGAAAATCTATTCCTATGCGGGATGAACTGGTAAAATGTTTTCATTTTTCAATTTATTTTCTTCATTTATTTATTTATTTCAGGCAATGACATAAAAAAGTACAAAGTTGACAACACACAATAATACAAATTGATATAATTATGTATAGTATGTAAGCATGATTGTCCAGTTTGCCTGAAAGGGTGTGGGAAGAAGATAATTTATTTAATCCCACCCCCATTTCTCCATTCAGTGATTATTCCCATGAGTTTCACTGTTACTTTGTTTTAAGGATTATAATACAAATGTTGTATCATATTGGTATCACCACAGGTAAAAATAGTTATTACATTATAACAATAATTTGTTTCAACAATGTAGGAAGAATGAATATACCAACAATGGTAATAGACAACATGGCAATAATGGTAAGGAAACATTGAGCACATGTTAACACTACGAGACAGAGACAGACAATTATTATGCCAAATGATGGCATAATAATTAAAAAATCTAGACAACTCCAAAAATGGACAGAAATAGAACGGACACATTCTGAAAGTGTACATATCACTAAGAATCTTCTTGGCAAATCAATTCAAGTAAGTTGAAAATTCTGAAGAAAAAAATGATGCAGTTTCAAAACACCATGAACTTAGACTTAGTCTCAGTGTTTTTACAAACCATTAAACTTTAGGCACTTCCAGTTTAGCATTCTCACTTTGGCAGTTCACCACTAAAGACGTGTTTGGAAAAGCGACCGAGTGTTTCCTTCAACCGCCAGATTGGTTTCATCCACGTCTCCCACAACATATTATTATCATCATTCAAATATCCATCCAGCCATCCATTTTCTACCGCTTATTCCCTTGTGGGATCGCGGGGGGCGCTGGCGCCTATCTCAGCTACAATCGGGCGGAAGGCGGGGTACACCCTGGACAAGTCGCCACCTCATCGCAGGGCCAACACAGATAGACAGACAACATTCACACTCACATTCACACACTAGAGCCAATTTTAGTGTTGCCAATCAACCTATCCCCAGGTGCATGTCTTTGGAAGTGGGAGGAAGCCGGAGTACCCGGAGGGAACCCACGCATTCACGGGGAGAACATGCAAACTCCACACAGAAAGATCCCGAGCCTGGATTTGAACCCAGGACAGCAGGACCTTCGTATTGTGAGGCAGACGCACTAACCCCTCTTCCACCGTGAAGCCATCATTGAAATATCACACTGAAAAATATATTCAAAACAATTGTCAAAATGACATCATGAATTAAACGTAACATAACTACAAACTTAACCAATATGAACATGCTAGATGTAAGCATAAAATTAAATATACCAAACAACAAATGTAAAAAAACCCAAAATTATTTTATCTTTTTTTTTCCTTTTTTTTTGTCCTATCCAGCTTCTCAGGCAAATCATATAGTGGATTATAGATGCCCATATCGGCTGTTCAGATTTACTATACAAAAGAGAAGTGTAGGATACTTCTCTTGTTGCCTTATTTGAATTTTACTTTTTTTAAATGTATTTATATTTTCATTCGGTGCAGCCGGGGCGGAGCAGGAGGACATAGAAAGAGAAAAAAAGGAAGACAGAGGGGGAAATTGTGGGGATAAGAGGGGGATTAGACATGAAGACAAAAACAACAACAGCAAACACAACAATAACAACAAAAACAACAACAACAATAGAACAACACATATTTACAATGGAGTTCAGTGTGCACATCGTGCCGTCAACAAATTGCGAGCCCGAGACGGAATTTTACCCACAAAGATGATGTTCAAGTTGACTTAAGTCTTTGCACATTACCGTTTTATTATTTTATCTGTTGAGTGGAAAATTCACAATTAAAGAAGTTATCGAGTGCATTAGTCTGCCGTCAGCCACAACAGAAGCAGTGCTGTTGGAGTAGCGGCAGCCAATTCTTAGGGAACCTATTGTCAGCTGACGCGTCATCTTTCATCAATGTGATGTGGATTACACTGGAATTGATATTGCGACATCCAGTGGATATATTTGATATACTAGGCAAACTTATTTTGCGGGTCGCGGGCAGGATTAAACATGTTTGTGGCATGAAGTCGCCCATGGGCCGTAAGTTTGACACCCCTGGTGTGTACATATCTATCTATCTATCTATCTATCTATCTATCTATCTATCTATCTATCTATCTATCTATCTATCTATCTATCTATCTATCTATCTATCTATCTATCTATCTATCTATCTATCTAGCTATCTAGCTATTTACACAGCCTGTCACTTTAGCCATACCTTGTTTGGTATACGTTATAGTTTTCCTATGTTTCAGGTCTACTTCCGTTTTAGCGCTCATTCTCACTGTATGTTTACCTTCTGGTTTGAGCGCCTTCCTCTGCATCTGCTTTTGTTTAGTGATCAGTGTCCCCACAAGCAGTTTACATTAATCACGGCTCCCTATATACCCGGTCTTACCACTGACTCGGAATGGGTATTTCGTTTACCATTAGCGACAAGTTATATTTGATTCAGCCTCTTTCTACAACATTTTTTGTTATGAGCAGCAGGACAGGACAGATTAAAAAAAAAAAAAAGGAAATGTTTTTTTATTTTTTTTTCGTCCCACGTAGATTGTGGACACTGGAGGATCGGATCCGGTGTTTTGGGGACCCCAATTATAGCCATCTTTGCACAAGTAAAGGTGCTCTAGGACTGTTTCTATCAGTGATTATATTAGAGATTGTAGATGCAAGCCGATATAATCCGATACTTGTTTTTTAGCTCATATCGAACCAATATCCGATATCAGTATTGCATCGGGACGCGGCTAATATCAATTTTTCTGAAGGAACTCTCCTGAAGGAATCATCCATCCATCCATTTTCTACCGCTTATTCCCTTTCGGGGTCGCGGGGGGCGCTGGCGCCTTTCTCAGCTACAATCGGGCGGAAGGCGGGGTACACCCTGGACAAGTCGCCACCTCATCGCAGGACCAACACAGATAGACAGACAACATTCACACTCACATTCACACACTAGGGCCAATTTAGTGTTGCCAATCAACCTATCCCCAGGTGCATGTCTTTGGAAGTGGGAAGAAGCCGGAGTATCCGGAGGGAACCCACGCATTCACGGGGAGAACATGCAAACTCCACACAGAAAGATCCCGAGCCTGGATTTGAACCCAGGACTGCAGGACCGTCGTATTGTGAGGCAGACGCACTAACCCCTCTTCCACCGTGAAGCCCCTGAAGGAATCAATAAAGTACTATCTATCTATCTATCTATCTATCTATCTATCTATCTATCTATCTATCTATCTATCTATCTATCTATCTATCTATCTATCTATCTATCTATCTATCTATCTATCTATCTATCTATCTATCTATCTATCAGTCAATCTTTTATTTGGTTTTGGTGTGCTGTCATTGTTCTACATTCTATTTGCACAACATAATTGATTGAATAGTGTATTTATAACCTACTCTATTTACATTATATTTTATTTCCACTCTTACGTATATACTATCGTTTTTGTTGTACTAAGTGCTAAATTTTGTGGTAAACCTGGGACTTACGGTACCAAATTTGATACCACCCCATGTGTCTCGCACGCTGTTGTGACAAAGTTCCTTGAATCCTTGTTTCCTATTCTACAGAGTGAAAATTTACTGCACATGTAAGCAAAACCTATTCCCATTTCCCTGTGCTGAGGGTTTCCCCCGAATGTATATAATAGCCTTTGCAGTTTATCATGTTTAATGAGATGTTTTTGCCAGAAAAGTCACTCATGCCAAGTTAATGACGTTGTAAAGGTTGGATTGCCCAGCTATCTCCTTTGATGTAGCATGCATAAAATTATGTACAGTAGATACATGCCCTCATATGCAGGCCAGAAAGGCTTGACTTTATTGGTAACAGGGTGTGCTATGTCAATGTTTCCCCTGTGTTGCCGAGAGAACTGAAAGCTGTGTTGCTCCAGCTGGGAAAAAAAAAAAAATTAAGGGAGTTTTTCTTGAAAAGCAGGATGGTTAACAGGTATGGTTTCTATAGTTGATGTATGTCATCATGAAAGACTGGGATTAAAAAAGCCAGACATCTCTACATGAGATGTGCGCTCTCCCCCTCGTTTTTTCAACACTACAGTAGACTGTGGTGTTTTGGAAACTAACCGTTTGATGGATGTTTCACAAACGTCAATGAGAAGCAAAGACAGGATATTTTGGGGTTGGGGTGAGGTAGTAGGGGATTGCACAAAATGTTTCTCCTTGGAACTCATTGTACTGTGCAGTATGCAACCAGAAAACAAACTAACTCACACTCGCACAATGTCTTCACCGTGACAGTGTCATCCTGAGAACAGGAACAGTGACTTCCAGATGACACCAAAAAAATAGCAAACCTGCCGCATGCATCCGGTGTATTATTGGCTAGAAGAATTTGCAAGGAGCTCTGGTATCAGGGCAAAGGTTCTGAAAACCATATGATTGTAAAGAAAGAAGGAGTCAGGATAGGTGGGTACTTCCCCTGACTGTGTCTCTGTGCAGGAAACTCAACAATAGCCACTAGAGATATATTCAAGGCTGAAAGCTGTTTTATGTTCACGTTCAAACTGGGAAAATTCTCATTATTAAAGAAAACAATATTGCACATGTGCATAAAGTAAGCCGAGTGGTCTGTAGAAGAAGGTCAAAAGTAAACATTGCTGAAAGAAGGTAAAAAGCATGAAGAAGGAGGTGAAAAACTAAAGCTAAATAGTAGGTAAAAGTAGGTCAATAGAGGTAAAAGAAGATAAAAGGTAGAAGAAGGTAAAATGTATGCAAACAGGTAAAAGCAGGTAAAAGGTAAAATAAGTAGGTTGACCAGGCCTGGGCAATAATTTTGACTGGGGGAGACCACATTTAGAGACAAAAATGTGTCTGGGGGCCAGTATATATATTTTTAAGAACTTTAATACAAAACCTCACAACAATGAGGTTCAAAGAACTCCGGCTTATTAGTGATTCCTAAAGCCCAAAAAAAGTCTGCGGGCTATTGAGCGTTTTCCGTTCGGTCTCCAGTACTCTGGAATGCCCTCCCGGTAACAGTTTGAGATGCCACCTCAGTAGAAGCATTTACGTCTCACCTTAAAACTCATTTGTATAATCTAGCCTTTAAATAGATCCCCTTTTTTAGACCAGTTGATCTGCCGTTTCTTTACTTTTTCTCCTCTGTTCCACTCGCCTTTGTGGAGGGGGTCCGGTCCAATGGCCATGGATGACGTACTGGCTGTCCAGAGTCGGGACCCAGCATGGACCGCTCGCCTGTGTTTGGACTGGACCGCTCGCCTGTCTGTCGGCTGGGGACATCTCTGCACTGCTGATCCGCCTCCGCTTGGGATGGTTTCCTGTTGGCTCTACTGTGGACGGGGCTCTCGCTGCTGTGTTGGATCCGCTTTGGACTGGACTCTCGCGGCTGTGTTGGATCCACTATGGATTGAACTTTCACAGTATCATGTTAGACCAGCTCCACATCCATTGCTTTCGGTCCCCTGGGGGGGAGGGTGGGGGGCCCACAAATGTGGTCCTCTCCATGGTTTGTCATAGTCATCATTGTCACCAACGTCCCACTGGGTGTGAGTTTTCCTTACCCTTATGTGGCCCTACCGAGGATGTCGTAGTGGTTTGTGTTGTGGTTTGTGCAGCCCTTTGAGACACTGGTGATTTAGGGCTATATAAATAATCATTGATTGATTAGTTGATTGAATGTCTGATTGAATGCTAAAAACGTGATGACAGACCGCCTTAAAAACTGAATGGAATTTTACTTTTTTTTGCTGAATGAGACACCCAAAATGTACATGAAAAGAATGTGTGATTTACAATATTAACTATGAACGATAAAACACTGAATATTGACAACATATGAACGTCACACCACCTCTCGATCGACATATTTTTACAATCAAGCAAAACGCAACAAACAGCGAAATATGAACGCAAAGGGTAAAAAATAAAACGACTTACAATCTGATATAGCTGATATATCACTAAGCTTTGGAACTTTGTTGTAAAAGTCTCATTCCGAGTCAGTCCCTGACACCCACATTTTAGGCTGGGCGCTCTGGAAACACTCTGTGGAAACGCTCCCCGCCCACACTGCTTGGTGCCTCGTCTGAGCTGCTGTGACTTAGATTACCATAGTAACTAGTATATCATGCAAAAGCACAGATTCCAACGAAATACTTTCTATAGTTCAAAACTTACTGTAATTTGAAAACATCACTGCACTTCATAATGGCAGTGACAGTTTGGATCTTAAAAATCTAAAAAATATATTTGGGAATGTCCAGCGCGCCAGATTGAAAAGCTTAATTTTTCCAGGTCTGAGGTAGACATTGGTAAAATACAGTAAAAATAATGTAAAAAGCAAGTAGAGGAAGATAAAAAGCCAGAGTGAACATATATAAATCACCAAAATGTTTACCGAGCGCAGCCACTGCTGCTGCTCACTGCTCCACTCACCTCCCAAAGGCTGGAACAAGGGAATGGGTCAAAGGCAGAGAGTAATTTCACCTCACCTAGTGTGTGTGTGACTATCAGTGGTACTTTAACTTTTAGTAAAAAGCAGTTCAAAGCAGATTACAGAGGTAAAACAAAATAGACAAAATGGTATAAGAAAGTCAAAAGCAGGAAAAAATAAGGCAAACATGTCGGTAATCCTAGGTAAAATAAGGTAAAAAATAGGTTAACAAGTTGAAATAAGGTAACAAAGAAGGTAAACGTATAGGTAAAAACAGGTAGAAGAAGGTACAAAGTTAGGTAAAATAGATAAAAGTAGATATAAAAGGGGAAAAAGTAGGTAAAAGCAGCTAGAAGGTAAAAAGTAAGTAAGAAGATAAATGAAAGAAAAAACAGAGCAAAGAAGGTACAAAAAGATCACATATTTTTCTGACATTTCATTTCACATAACGTGGAGTGAAATTTTACACAAAGATATTACCTTGTCTGTCCATTTTACGATGAAGGTGAAAGGTCATTGTACGTTTACAAAAGGAATGAAGACCGAGACATGCTACAAATGACCAAAATGTTAAAGAACAGCCTGAGAGTGATGTAGGTCAGACGGCGTTATTGCAAGCAGGTTTGTTTTCACCGGTGCTGATGACTGTAGGCTTCATGCTGATCAATCAATCAATCAAAGTTTATCCATCCACTGCCAGCGCTAAACATAAAACACAAAGGTAATGGAGAACAGGTTCAAGGAATGCTTTGTTAAATCCTACAGTATGTGCTCCCGCTGGGAACATGAGGGCTCACAGGAGTGATATGCATCAGGTCTGCCGCGGGGCCGCAGCCCACGTGTCTGTCTTGGCTTTCTGAAAAATACCAGAAAAGACAGCAGTCAGCTTCTTTTTGCCAGTGTGCAATTTAAGGGTCCGTCATTTCTCATCTTTCAGTAGCTGCTTTGCTCATGCAGGAACTGTTATGTATTGAAATCACGATGAGACCCACATCATATGGGCACAATTGTTGAAAGAAAACATTGGATAGGTTGTTTCAATAATAATGTGTTGTGCCGGCAGCACGGTGGCAGAGGGTTAGTGCAGGGGCGCTCACACTTTTTCTGCAGGCGAGCTACTTTTCAATTGACCAAGTCGAGGAGATCTACCTCATTCCTATTTATAATTTATATTTATTTATTTATGAAAGAGACATTTTTGTTAACAAGTTAATGGTGTTTAATGATAATACAAGCATGTTTAACACACATAGATTCCTTTCTTTCATGAAGACAAGAATATAAATTGGTGTATTTGATTCTGATGACTTGCATTGATTGGAATTAGACAGTGGTGCTGATAACGTCCGCATTTTCAAATGGAGGGAAAAAAAAGTCCTCCTTTCTGTCCAATACCACATGAAAGTGGTTGGATTTGGCATCTCATTTGTCCAACTTGCATACTCGTTTTTAAACACTTTGTTATGAGAGTAGCATATGTGTGTGGCCCTTTAATGTCTGGCAGCAGGTGAGTGACGTCAGTGACTGTGCGGGTGGGCAAGCAAGTGAGAAAGCGGTCGCTGAGGGTGGGGGAGAAATACATTGGCATCAAACTCCGTAGCTTGCTAGCTTGTGCACGCTAGCTTTCTGAGACTCTTATTTTGTTAGCACAGGCAGGATGAAACAGGTCTTTTATGATGAAGACAGGAACTGTGCAGTCGGTCTTTAGAGTTTTGACAGTAGGTACGGAGTCTCTAGAAATAAAATGTGTTTCTCTGCGTCCGCCCTGTTAGTGATTTTTTTCTTAAATATGAGCTTGCAGCAGCCAGCGTCATCTCACAAGATCCTCGGGTGCAGAGAATGTCAAACAACTGACGAAAGTGAAGTCTTGGTATGATTGATGATTGCTCATTTTTATGTCTATTTTTTAATGCCTGGCTTGAGATCGACTGACACACCCTCCGAGATCGACCAGTCGATCGCGATCTACGTAATGCCCACCCCTGGGTTAGTGCATCTGCCTCACAATACAAAGGTCCTGAGTTGTCCTGGGTTCAATCTCGGGATCTTTCTGTGTGGAGTTTGCATGTTCTCCCTGTGACTGCGTGGGTTCCCTCCAGGTACTCCGGCTTCCTTCCACCTCCAAAAATATGCACCTGGGGATCAAGGGTGATGGGTCAAATGCAGAGAATAATTTCGCCACATCTAGTATGTGTGTGACAATCATTGGTTAAAAAAAAAAAAAAAGAGTTGATTGGCAACACTAAACTGGCCCTCGTGTGTTAATGTGAGTATGAATATTGTCTGTCTACCTGTGTTGGCCCTGCGATGAGGTGGCGACTTGTCCAGGGTGTACACCGCCTTCCGCCCGAATGCAGCTGAGATAGACTGCAGCAATCCCCTGCGACCCCGAATGGGACAAGCGGTTGAAAATGGAAGGATGGATGTGTTGTGCTATGAAGAACTGACAGTAACAAACAAACCTCATGTTTGTGTTGATTCTCACTCAGTGTAAGTCTGCTTGGTTCAGTTCACCAATTTATTTTCAACACAACAAACCATCTACACCAGGGGTGCCCAGTACGTCGATCTCGAGCAACCAGTCGACCGCGGGGGGTGTGTCAGTCGATCTCCAGCCAGGCTTTTAAAAAAAATAGATCTAAAAATTAGTGATCATCAATTTTCACCAAGACGTCACTTAAATGACATTCACGGTACCGGAGGGTCTTGTGGGATGACGCTGGCTGCTGCAAGATCATTATTATGAAAATATGACCGAGAGGAAGGCGAGAAACACTTTTTATTTCAACAGACTCTCGCGCCGTACCTTCCGTCAAAACTCTAAAGGCCGACTGCACATTTCCTATCTTCACAATAAAAGCCCTGCTTCATGCTGCCTGCACTAACTAAATACAGAGTCTCGGAAAACTGGCGTGCACAAGCGATCCCTCAGAAAGCTGGCGTGCACATCACTTGTGCACGCCAGCTTTCCGAGACTCTTATTTTGTTAGCGCAGGCAGCATGAAGCAGGGCTTTTATTGTGAAGATAGGAAATGTGCAGTCGGCCTTTAGAGTTTTAACGGAAGGTACGGCGCGAAAGTCTGTGTAAATAAAAAGTGTTTCTCGCCTTCCTCTCTGTCATTTTTTCATAATAATGAACTGGCAGTAGCCAGCGTCATCTCACAAGACCCTCGGGTGCCGTGAATGTCAATCAAGCAAGCTATGGAATTTGCCGCCAATGTTTTTCTTGTAAAGTGTATGGAAGCTGGATGAATTAGATGCCAAAAACCAACCACTTTCATGTGGTATTGTACAGAAAGGACAACTTTTTTTCTCCTCCATTTGAAAATGTGGGCGTTATCATCATTACTGTCTGATTCCAATCAATGCAAGTCATCAGAATCAGGTAATACACCAACTTATATTCTTGTCTTTGTAAAAGAAAGACACCTATATGTGTTACACATGCTTGTATTATCATTAAACACATTTAACTTGTTTACAAAAATGCCTCTTTCATAAATAAATAAATATAAATGATATATATAAATGAGTTAGATCCCCTCGAGTTGGTCAATTGAAAAGTAACTTGCCTGCAGAAAAAGTGTGGGCACCCCTTATCTACACAATAAAAAACAAAAACAAAAAAAACAATCTCAATACAATTCTAAATCTGCAAAAAAATCAGCGCTACTAAAACGATTGTACAAATAAACATGATGCGTGTACGAAGGTATTTATTTTTAAATTCCATGATGTTATTGCTTTGTTTAATTTCCTTGTTTAATTTATTGCACTGAGTCATCCCCCCAAACTGATATGCACAGACATTTAAGAGTTATGTTAACACAAGGCTGTTTTAAACTCAATTTACCCCTCAAGTCATTATTTTCATCTTTATCTCAGAACATTTTTGGGATATTTGGTGTTAGAAGATTATTTAATGCTTTTAACATTACATTTGCAGTTTGAATAAAAAAAACAAAAAAACACAAACTTCAATGTGTCTTGTATCTTACAAATGCTGTTGCTGTGCATAATAAATAGTAGGGGACCCAATAATGACCCCTGTGGGACACCATATGCAGTGTCCGCCCTGAGATTGGTAGGTTGTGAGTTCAAACCCCGGCCGAGGCATACCAAAGACTATACGAATGGGCACTCAGCATCAAGGGTTGGAATTGGGGGTTAAATCACCAAAAATTATTCCCGGGCGCAGCCACTGCTGCTGCTCACTGCTCCCCTCACCTCCTAGGGGAGAACAAGGGGATGGGTCGAATGCAGGGGACAAATTTCACCACACCCAGTGTGTGTGTGACAATCATTGGTACTTTAACTTTAGTTTGTCTTTTTTGAATGCAACTTTTCATCCATTTTTCTAAACCGTTTATTGTGTCAAAAGCTTTTTTCAAGTCAGTAAATATACCCACTGCATATTTCATGTTTCTGTCTGTGTGCTCTGAAATTGATGAGCGACCAAAAGTGGGGGAAATATTTATTTCTGTTTCTTGCATGGTAGTTTGTGAAGCATCGCCAGAAATGGAGTGGTCGGATTGGTTTATGTCTACGAACTTGCAAAGAACCCTAACCTATACTCCCACAAATGGTCTTCTTCCACAGACACACATTTGTCTTCCTACAACTGGGAAAGCTAGAATAGCATCAATTGAGGCACCACTCACCATCTTTACTTCCAATAGGCATAACCAAATATTATGATAATGGTAAAAATTCCCGAAGCACCGGATAACACGAGTATGTTTGCTTTTTTGCTGCAGCTGTTACATATACTTTAATAGTGTACATGGTAATTGGGATTTTTTAATATATTGTATATATTATACAACAATCTAATACAATATATCAATATATCCTCCAAAGGGCTCATGGCGCAGTGTGAGCTGGGCGGCAGAGTTGTCTATTGGGTAGTATTTGGACCTTAGTAAATCAGGCCCTCAGAGTTTTTCAAGGATATTTTCTGCACATACTCACAGACAACATTGTTTGCCTTTCTCCACTTTAGAGATAGGGTCTCTGAATGGTGGCCCACCACGGTGGGAGTATATGTGAGAGTGTGTGTGGCCACTTCTCAGGAATGTCGAGTATTTGTTTGGACAAAACCAAGTTGTCCGCTGTAGTCTCTTGTTTGTTTACAGTGTGTTTGTGTGCACCTAATCCGCAGGTCATTTATGCAGGAAAGAGTGCTCACCGTTGGCCTCTTGATGAAGTTCTCATGTTCCAAGTTACTGGTTGGCAGACTCTGTAATTGAAGACGAAAAGTCGCTAGTTATTTTCCCCTTTGATCAGCATATTTTGTACATCTGTAACCATGACATCTGGCCGTCAGTGATTATTTTATCCATCCATCCATCCATCCATTTTCTACCGCTTATTCCCTTTCGGGGTCGCGGGGGGCGCTGGCGCCTATCTCAGCTACAATCGGGCGGAAGGCAGGGTACACCCTGGACAAGTCGCCACCTCATCGCAGGGCCAACACAGATAGACAGACAACATTCACACTCACATTCACACACTAGGGCCAATTTAGTGTTGCCAACCAACCTATCCCCAGGTTATTTTATGCTCCGGCAAAATCAGATGGATAGATTCTCACATCTGCAAACTTTAGCTGTCCAACCTTAATCCTATTTCACATTCTGATGTCAGGACTGTACAATAAGTTGCTTTGGGATATCAGTTTGATAATACAAATTCCATATTGTGAAATTAAAAGGTCTAAGTCAAGGGTGTCCAACGTTGAATAATGTAAACTCACTACAACGGTATGTTTTAGCGCTTTCATGGCGAGTTTACTGACAGATATAAGTAAGAACTTTACACTACTTTATATTAGAAATGGCAACAGCGGAGGATGAAAGTCCAATTACAAGAAGATAGAGGAAAAGAAGAAATCTATCGAGTACGATTTTGGCACAGCCTACATAGGCGGACGAGCGCAAATTTTCAGGACTTATGCATATCTCAAATACAAATCAGCAGGTACCAGAAGGTAAGAAAAGTTGCTTTTGCATAATATTGCGATACAAAACGCCAGATCATGTCTTACCGTAACCTTATACACTCATCCATCCATTTATTCTACCGCTTATTCCCTTTGGGGTCACAGGGGCGCTGGTGCCTATCTCAGCTACAATCTGGCGGAAGGCTGCGTACACCCTGGACAAGTCGCCACCTTATCGTAGGGATGACACAGATAGACAGACAACATTCACACTCACATTCACACACTAGGGCTAATTTAGTGTTGCCAATCAACCTATCCCCAGGTGCATGTCTTTGGAGGTGGGAGGAAGCCGGAGTACCCGGAGGGAACCCACGCAGTCACGGGGAGAACATGCAAACTCCACACAGAAGGATCCCGAGCCTGGGATTGAACCCAGGACTACTCAGGGCCTTTGTATTGTGAGGCCGACACACTAACCCCTGTTCCACCGTGAAGCCCTGCATAATATATAACAACAGAAAATGACCACTGAACACTTCTGATTTAATATATATATATATATATATATATATATATCTATATATATACAATATATATATATATATATATATATATGTATATATATATATATATATATATATATATATATATATATATAAAAACACAAACAATGTATAAACAATATATATATTTTTACTGTTATGAAGTTAGTGTACTGCTCTACAGTAGTACACAAATGCACACATACACACACACGCACGCACGCACGCACACACACACACACACACACGCACACACACACACACACAGACACACACACACATGTATACATACGTTGATACATTGATTGTGACCTAACAACAATCCTTTGTACAAAAATATTGAATATAGGATTTACAATATTACCAGGAAATGAGCAGGGACATTTCAGTTTGCATTGATTTAAGAAAGCTATAACAGACTGAACAACAACACTTTGCTGAAACTACTGAAATTCAAACCGCCCCCCTGCCCCACATCAGACCACGATGACACCCAATATGGGGCATAAGCGATAAAACAATAAATGTAAAGAGTATGTGAAAGTTTGACTCTTCCCTCGTTTACTTCTGTGACGACGGAAACAGTCAATAACAGGGGTGCCCACACTTTTTCTGCAGGCGAGCTACTTTTCAATAGACCAACTCGAGGGGATCTACATCATTTATATATATAATTTATATTTATCTATTTATGAAAGAGACATTTTTGTAAACAAGTTAAATGTGTTTAATGATAATACAAGCATGTGTAACACATATAGATGTCTTTCTTTCACAAAGACAATAATATAAGTTGGTGTATTACCTGATTCTGATGACTTGCATTGATTGAAATCAGACAGTAATGATGATAACGCCCACATTTTCAAATGGAGGAGAAAAAAAAGTTGTCCTTTCTGTACAATACCACATGAAAGTGGTTGGTTTTTGGCATCTAATTCATCCAGCTTCCATACACTTTACAAGAAAAACATTGGCGGCAAATTCCGTAGCTTGCTTGATTGACATTCACGGCACCCGAGGGTCTTGTGAGATGACACTGGCTGCTGCCAGTTCATTATTATGAAAAAATGACCGAGAGGAAGGCGAGAAACACTTTTTATTTCAACAGACTTTCGCGCCGTACCTTCCGTCAAAACTCTAAAGGCCGACTGCACATTTCCTATCTTCACAATAAAAGCCCTGCTTCATGCTGCCTGCGCTAACAAAATAAGAGTCGCGGAAAGCTGGCGTGCACAAGTGATGTGCACGCCAGCTTTCTGAGGGATCGCTTGTGCACGCCAGTTTTCCGAGACTCTGTATTTAGTTAGCGCAGGCAGCATGAAGCAGGGCTTTTATTGTGAGGATAGGAAATGTGCAGTCGGCCTTTAGAGTTTTGACGGAAGGTACGGCGCGAGATTCTGTTGAAATAAAAAGTGTTTCTCGCCTTCCTCTCGGTCATATTTTAATAATAATGATCTTGCAGCAGCCAGCGTCATCTCACAAGACCCTCCGGTACCGTGAATGTCATTTAAGTGACGTCTTGGTGAAGATTGATGATTACTAATTTTTAGGTCTATTTTTTTTAAAAGCCTGGCTCGATATCGACTGACACACCCCTCGCGGTCGACTGGTAGCTCGCGATCGACGTAATGGGCACCCCTGGTCAATAAAATCAAGCAGCTAAAATGTGCCAAACATGGGGATGAGTGGAGAGAGTGTTTTGCGCATCCCCCAACATGCATTGGAGTGGATTTATACGAGTGTCATTTGGAAATCATTAATGGAGATTGGACATGTTTTAAAATGTCCAAAAAGTTCAATGAGCAGGAGGTGTGTTATGTGAGACATGTGTCTTAACTTTGTTGTCATGCCCTGTTCTGCCAGGTCATTCTTTGTTTAGTTTTTGGCCTTTTTTCCTGTGTTTTTGGTTCACTTCCTGTTTTGCACTCTTCTGTTGTTTCCACTTCTTGTTCCATATGTGTAGTCCTGCAATAGCTTCACCTCTCCTTGCCTATGAGCACTGACTCCCTCACCTGCGAGTGATTTAGTAGTTATATTTTTCGCCTGCTGCTAATGAGCACCTGAGGACTATTCACGCCAGGCTCACAGCTTACTTGACTGTGGGATCATTGTTTATGGATGTTTGAGTTTGTTAGATACCGTTTGGAGTTACGGACACTGTATAAGGTATTTCAAATTTTCGCTTTGTATTTTTTGGTGATTAGCTTTACCTAAAGCGTTCTCTTTGGTGCATTTTTTCTGCTGCACTCTATTTGAGTTTTTGTACTTTGGACATTAAATACTCTAGTTCATGGGTGTCAAACTCTGGCCCGCGGGCCAAATCTGGCCCACCGTGTAATTTAATTTGGCCCTTGAGGCAATATCAAATCAACATTACAGCTGGCCCGACGTTATTACACAGCAGCGGTGCCGCTGTAACACCGCAATTTCTCACACTTGCCAATTCTCCCGAAGTTCGGTGCCCCGCCCGAAAATCTCCCGGGACAAGCATTCGCCAGATTTCCACCCGGAGAACAATATTGAGGGCGTGCCTTAAAGGCACTGCCTTTAGCATTCTCTACAACCTGTTGTCACGTCCGCATTTCCTCAATACAAACAGCGTGCAGGCCCACTCCCATAATATATGCGGCTATTACACACACATAAGTGAATGCAAGGCATACTTGGTCAACAGCCATACAGGTCACACTGAGGGTGGCCGTATAAACAACTTCCACACTGTTACAAATATGCGCCACACTGTGAACTCACACCAAACAGGAAAGACAAACACATTTCGGGAGAACATCTGCATTGTAACATAACATGAACACAACAAAACAAATACCCAGAACCCCTTGCAGCACTAACACTTTCGGGACGCTACAATATATTTTGACATTTACCTCAGAAGGCTGCAAATAGAAAAGAGGCATTACATTTGTATTTAAAATTAATTTGAAAAGCCATTAATATTTTTAAATTATCATTTTTATTATTTGATGCTCGATTTTGCATGTCACTATAAACTTACTGTATATAAGCCTTAATTGTTCAATGTTCAATGCAAAACTTGTTTGGGTCCCTATTAAAAGGTTAATTTGTTCAACCTTTGCCCGTGGCTTTGTTCAGTTTTAAATTTTGGCCTACTCTGTATTTGAGTTTGACACCCCTGCTCTCGTTCTACCTGCATGCACACTGCCTGCTGTCTCCTGTATTTTGGGGTCACGACCAATGCTTTAACAAGCCAAAGCAACATCTGTGTTAGTTAAAATGTATTTTTCCCTTGAGTGGTAAATGTTGTTTTCATTGGGTCATATAAATTAACACTGTGCACCATACACTTTAAATTAAATTCAAAAATACTAATGTGAACCTCAGGATGGCCGCAGAATTTCCACAAAAAAACCCCCCAGATAATCAGAAGGGGGCTCAAGACTCTCCGCGGGCCAAACTTTTTTTTATAAACTTGTGACGCCTCACGTGAAGATGCGGGCAGGGCACACTTAGCCCACGGGTCGTAGTTTGGTCACCCCTGATCACAGTGAAGCTTTGAACAAAAAAACAATATTGATCAATCTTTGCATCAGTTTTGATATACCGTATTTCCTTGAATAGCCGCCAGCCATGTAATATGCGCCTGCCTTGAATTACTGCCTGGTCAAACTCGCTCCCCAAATGTATTAGTGCATGCTTACTTTTACCGCCGGGTCAAAGTCGTGATGTCACGAGTGACGCTTCCCCTGTCGTCATTTCCAAAATGGCGGAGGAGGTTTTTTTTGCTTTTACTTTGTGTAAACCAGGGGTCTTGTTCCACAGCCATACAGATCACACTGACTGATGGTTGCGATATAAAACAACTTGTCTTTAACACTCTTACTAATATGCGCCACACTCTGTGAATCCACACCAAACACATTTCTGGAGAACATTGGCTCTGTAACACATTATAAACGCAACATAAGAATTACCCAGAATTCCAATGCATCCATGACTCTTGGCTATACTATACACCCTGCTAGCACCACTCCCCACAGGACTTCCCAAGGGACACGGTCAAATGCCTTCTCCAAGTCCACAAAGCACATGTAGACTGGTTGGGCAAACTCCTATGCATCCTCAAGGACCCTGCCGAGAGTATAGAGCTGGTCCACAGTTCCACGACCAGGACGAAAACCACACTGTTCCTCCTGAATCCGAGGTTCGACTATCCGGCGAAGCCTCCTCTCCAGTACACCTAAATAAACCTTACCGGGAAGGCTGAGGCGTGTGATACCACAATAGTTGGAACACATCCTCCAATCCCCCGTCTTAAAGAGAGGGACCACCATCCTGGTCTGCCAATTCAGAGGTACCGCCTCCGATGTCCACGCGATGCTGCAGATTCTTGTCAACCAAGACAGCCCCACAGCATCCAGAGCCTTAAGGAACTTCGGGCGGATTTAATCTACCCCCGTGGCCTTGCCACCGAGGAGCTTTTTAAATACCTCAGCAACCTAGGCCCCAGAAATAGGAGAGTCCACCACAGATTCCCCAGGCACTGCTTCCTCATAGAAAGACGTGTTGGTGGGATTGAGTAGGTCTTCGAAGTATTCCTTCCACCGATCCACAACATCCGCAGTCGAGGTCAGCGGAACCCCATCTGCACCATACACGGTGTTGACAATGCACTGCTTCCCCTTCCTGAGGCGGCGGATGGTAGTCCAGAATCTCTTCGAAGCCGTCCGGAAGTCGTTTTCCATGGCTTCCCCGAACTCCTCCCATGTCCGAGTTTTTGCCTCCGCGACCACTGAAGCTGCAGACCGCTTGACTTGTCAGTACCCGTCCACTGCCTCCGGAGTCCTATGAGCCAAAAGAACCCGATAGGACTCCTTCTTCAGCTTGACGGCATCCCTCACTGCTGGTGTCCACCAACGGGTTCTGGGATTACCGCCACGACAAGCACCAACTACCTTGCGGCCACAGCTCCAATCAGCCGCATTGACAATGGAGGTGTGGAACATGGTCCACTCGGACTCAATGTCCAGCACCTCCCTCGTGACATGTTCAAAGTTCTTTCGGAGGTGGGAATTGAAACTTTCTCTGACAGGAGACTCTGCTAGACGTTCCCAGCAGACCCTCACAATGCGCTTGGGCCTGCCAGGTCTGTCCGGCATCCTCCCCCACCATCGCAGCCAACTCACCAGTGATCAGTAGAAAAATCCGCCCCTCTCTTCACCCGAGTGTCCAAAACATGAGGCCGCAAATCCAATGACACAACTACAAAGCCGATCATGGAACTGCGGCCTAGGGTGTCCTGGTGCCAAGTGCACATATGGACACCCTTATGTTTGAATATGGTGTTTGTTATGGACAATCTGTGACGAGCACAAAAGTCCAATAACAAAACACCACTCAGGTTTAGATCGGGGCGGCCATTCTTCCCAATCACGCCTCTCCAGGTTACACTGTCGTTGCCAACATAAGCGTTGAAGTCCCCCATTAGGACAAGGGATTCACCCGGGGGAGAACTTTCCAGCACTCCTTCGAGTGTATCCAAAAAGGGTGGGTACTCCGAACTGCTGTTTGGTGAAAAAGCACAAACTACAGTCAGGACCCGTCCCCCCCACCCGAAGGCGGAGGGAAGCTACCCTCTCGTCCACTGTGTTGAACTCCAACGTACAGGCTTTGAGCCGGGGGGCAACAAAAATGGCCACTTCAGCCTGTCACCTCTCACTGCCGGCAACGCCAGAGTGAAAGAGAGTCCAGTCCCTCTCGAGAGAACTGGTTCCAGAGCCCTTGCAGTGCGTCGAGGTGAGTCTGACTATATCTAGCCGGAACTTCTCTACCTCGCGCACTAGCTCAGGCTCCTTACCCCCAAGTGAGGTGATGTTCCACGTCCCAAGAGCTAGCTTCTGTAGCCGAGGATCAGACCGCCAAGTGCCTTGCTTTCGGCTTCCGTCCAGCTCACCCGACCTCAATGGCCCCTCCTATGAGTGGTGAGCCCATTGGAGGGGTGACCCACGTTGCCTCTTGGTATGAATGGTATGATATGTACTTAGATTCTAAGGCCGCAGTCTGGTTAGTTTTTGGAGACTGAATATTAACATTAAACTGCTCAGCCTTTATGTAAAAGTCAGTGTTACTTAAGATACTAAAAAAAATGTAGTTTATTTTCTACAATGAAGGTAATCATTATTGGCTTAAGAAGCAGCTCCACACTGTGCATTGAGACATAGTTTGTTTCTCTCTTGTCAGGCGGGGGACTAAAAATAAATAGTGTCAGCTAGACGGCATCTCTTTTTGTGATTTGCATTAAAAAGCATTATTCGGCGATTATGTCCTTTTTCACGAAAATCATCCGCTAATAATCGGTGGCCGGTCGATTTGACACATCCCAGCACAAACCAAACTAATGTAGGTCAATATGCTGTGTCACTAGCTACATACGCTTTGTATAGCAAAAGACAAAGCCATTTAGTCCATCCATCCATTCACTACCGCTTGTCCCTCTCAGGGTCGCGGGGGTAGCTGCAGTCTATCACAGCTGCATTCGAGCGGAAGGCGGCGTACACCCTAGAAAAGTCGCCACATCATCGCAGGGCCAACACAGACAACATTCACACTCACATTCACACACTAGGGCCAATTTAGTGTTGCCAATCAACCTATCCCCAGGTGCATGTTTTTGGAGGTGGGAGAAAACCCACGCAGTCACGGGGAGAACATGCAAACTCCACACAGTAAGACTCTGAGCCCGGGGATTGAACCCAGGACATTCTTACTTTGAGGCAAACGCACTAACCCCTGTTCTGCCCTACAAGCCAATTAGTATAATAACTAATATATGTCATTAGTAAGGATGTGCACTAAATTCTGCACTTTGGAAAATAACACCTATTGTCAATCGGATTTTTGACATACAGTCCAGAAATACAAAATGTTCTTATTTTCTCCCCTATACAAGTCCATCTTTTCCATCCATTTATTACCGCTTGTCTCTTTCGGGGTGACAAACAAAAATGATTTGCAAAAAAACCCCAAAAATCAAACATGCATCAGTCAAATAAGGCATGAAGCCACAGAAAACTGCACTCCTGAATGTCCCCAATGTGGTGCGGCAAAACACAAAAGCAGACAAAAGGTTAATCAATTATTGACCTTTCAATTACTCGGGTTCAAATTTGAAATCATTCTCTTTTAGGAAAGAGTACTTCCTGAAACTTCACATAACAACCGTTGAATGTCAGCCTAATTTTCTTCAGTTTGAAAAAAATAAAGAACATCTTCAATCCAGTGTATGTATAGGGAGGCGCTGCAGCCTTCCAATTTAACCCAATGAGTCTTCCAGCCAACACAGTAGTATATTCTATCAAGTTGTTTGCTAAGACAAGACGACAGAGTGGCTACCCCAAATAGTTTGCTTTGAGGTTTCGATCTTTTGGCTTAATACAAAAGACAAAGTATAAAACAAAATCAGTCCAATGACTGCACACGGATGGGCAAAGCCAAGACACATGCATTCAATTAGCTGGAGACTGTTGACACTGATCACAAGATACCAATATTCCGTCATATCTCTTAGCTAGTCAGACCTTGGTATAATAGCCGTGATGTTTTAGCTTGCATTGAATAAGGCTCTGTCTTGCACGAATAGAAAACTTATAACCTCTACTTAAAATCTCTGTTCAGCTGTCCTCATGTAAGACCGCTCCAAAACCAAACATCCAAAGTGTCTTAATTGAATTTACAGATTTAGGAAATAATGAAAAACCTGATTGTATATACTCCTAAACCACCCGCCCTAAGTGTCCTAATTGAATTTAGAGATTCAGGAAATAATGAAAAATGTGATTGTACATACATGTAATTGATTCTTTTAAAGTCGAAAGTGATGATTACGGAGTGAAAATGTATCAAAAAGTTGCTGCAAAGAGGCAAACGTCTTGTTAATCCCCAGACTTTACCACCTTAAAAAGGCGCTGTCGACAAGAGAGGGAGAGAAAGGATGGTTGGAAGAGTGGATGGGAACCAGGGAACCAGATTAAAGCGTTACTAAAACGGCCTTCTTTCATCTCCGTAATATCGCAAAAATTCGCTCCATTTTGTCTACTAAAGACGCCGAGATCATTATCCATGCGTTTGTTACGTCTCGTCTCGATTACTATAACGTATTATTTTCGGGTCTCCCCATGTCTAGCATTAAAAGATTACAGTTGGTACAAAATGCGGCTGCTAGACTTTTGACAAGAACAAGAAAGTTTGATCACATTACGCCTGTACTGGCTCACCTGCACTGGCTTCCTGTGCACTTAAGATGTGACTTTAAGGTTTTACTAATTACGTATAAAATACTACACGGTCTAGCTCCAGCCTATCTTGTCGATTGTATTGTACCATATGTCCCGGCAAGAAATCTGCGTTCAAAAGACTCCAGCTTATTAGTGATTCCTAGAGCCCAAAAAAAGTCTGCGGGCTATAGAGCGTTTTCCGTTCGGGCTCCAGTACTCTGGAATGCCCTCCCGGTAACAGTTCGAGATGCCACCTCAGTAGAAGCATTTAAGTCTCATCTTAAAACTCATCTGTATACTCTGGCCTTTAAATATACCTCCTTTTTAGACCAGTTGATCTGCCGCTTCTTTTCTTTCTCCTATGTCGCCCCCTCCCTTGTGGAGGGGGTCCGGTCCGATGACCATGGATGAAGTACTGGCTTTCCAGAATCGAGACCCAGGATGGACCGCTCGTCGGGACCCAGGATGGACCGCTCGCCTGCATCGGTTGGGGACATCTCTACGCTGCTGATCCGCCTCCGCTTGAGATGGTTTCCTGTGGACGGGACTCTCGCTGCTGTCTTGGATCCGCTTGAACTGAACTCTTTTTAATTTTCCTAAAGGAACTCTCCTGAAGGAATCAATAAAGTACTATCTCTCGTGGCTGTGTTGGAGCCACTATGGATTGAACTTTCCCAGTATCACGTTAGACCCGCTCGACATCCATTGCTTTCGTTCCCCTAGAGGGGGGGTGGAGGGTTGCCCACATCTGAGGTCCTCTCCAAGGTTTCTCATAGTCAGCATTGTCACTGGCGTCCCACTGGATGTGAATTCTCCCTGCCCACTGGGTGTGAGTTTTCCTTGCCCTTTTGTGGGTTCTTCCGAGGATGTTGTAGTCGTAATGATTTGTGCAGTCCTTTGAGACATTTGTGATTTGGGGCTATATAAATAAACATTGATTGATTGATCCCTAAGAGATACATGTTTAGTTGAGTCAGCCGCAATAATTAGCCATAAAGGAGGGGAATCAAATGCTTCATATTGCAGCCAAATCTTTAAGAATTCGGTGGCCCAGAAATAAACTCAAAAGTTAGGTAGTGCTAATTCTCCCGACGATTTGGGTCTCTGTAGATATTGTCTGCGAAACCTCTTAGTCTTTTTATTTTCCAAATGAAGTCTAAAATCTATCTTATGAAAACTAACGAACAAGTTTAATACTCTGGAACAAATAAGAAAATTGCGGAAGTACATTCGTTTTAACAGAGTTGACACGAGTCACTGCAGATAAATTAAGTAAGGACCAGAAATCCAACACTTTCTGGATTCTGGACAACGGTGGAACAAAGTTGGCTTTTTAAAAACTCTGCAAGCGTATGTGCAACCACCCCACATACGGACAACCAAGTATGTGAAACGTCGCAAAGCCATTTTAAAAGGAAAATTGTGCAAAGGGTATTTCTTAGCAGCAGAATTTAAAGGAAATATTTCACTTTTATCCATTTCGCAGGTGCAATCCACAAAAAAGAAGTTACACACGACAGGTCAGTAAAAAGAATGGTAGAGTTGACGGCTCAAATTAGCATAAGTGCCAATAAAACAACAAAAAAATAAGGTCACATTTTTAACCCCGATAAGCTCATGCGGGGACATCCTGAATTCTGTTTTTTTACAGGTGCCTTTGCAGACATAGGATTGGCTTGGTGGGAAAACGGGCGTATTCATAGCAGACTGCCTCTAAATAATGCTGCCATTTTTTAAGTCGACAAAGAAAGCTTTTTTGATAGAAAGCGGTCTAACTTGAGGCTAAACTTTCCATTCTACAGTAGCTTAATGCTAATGTACATTTGTTATACGATATGCGGTACATGCTACTGATTACCACTGGTGGTTTTACATGGCGATTTCAACACCTCCAAATTTGTTAATTTAAAATATAACTAAGATGCATGTAACAATAAACTAGTTGTTGCATAATAAGTACAATACTTATAGTATAAACACTTTGTAGGGCTTAACAAAAGACAAGACCAGCACATCCAACTTAATGCTAATTAACTATTTTCTGATGACGGAAACACACCTAAAACAAACGGCAATAATGCATACTTGCAAAATTATACTTGAAGTGGAGGAAAACAATATGGAAGAACTGGACTGTACAGTTGTCATTTTTGGATTAGTGTTAAATGTGTCACAACGCGGCCTCAAACGCACAAACCTTCCACAGCAAGATTCAACACTCTATCTGGCAGTATGCCAGGACACGCCCCTGCACTCTCTGAGCATGATGTTTCCACCCCCATGCTTCACAGTAGGTATGGTGTTTTTGGGATGCAACACAGTATTCTTCTTCCTCCAAACACGACGAGTTGAGTTTATACCAAAATGGATACATGGATGGTACAGCGGAGGATTGGGAGAATGTCATGTGGTCAGATGAAACCAAAATATAACTTTTTGGTATAAACTCAACTCGTCGTGTTTGGAGGAAGAAGAATACAGAGTTGCATCCCAAGAACACCACACCGACTGTGAAGCATGGGGTTGGAAACATCATGCTTTGGGGCTGGTTTTCTGATAAGGAGGCAGGACAATTGATCCGTGTTAAGGAAAGAATGAATGGGGCCATGTATCGTGTGATTTTGAGCCAAAACCTCCTTCCATCAGTGAGAGCTTGGAATGGTTGACCAAATACTTATTTTCCACCATAATTTACAAATAAATTGTTTAAAATTCCTACAATGTGAATTCCTGGATTTTTTCTTCACATTCTGTCTTTCACAGTTGAAGTGTACCTATGATGAAAATTACAGACCTATGTCATCATTTTAAGTGGGAGAACTTGCACAATCGGTGGCTGACTAAATACTTTTTTGCCCCACCGTATCTATATATCTATATGTATATATATATATATATATATATATATGAATATGTATATATATATATATATATATATATATATATATATATATATATATATATAATGTTGGCTTTGGTCTGCCTACATGTGTTAATAACTTTCTACAACAATTTTTCAGATGGACATAATCAAACAGAATTCACATTTTTGAGAGTTCCAAAACTTTTCAATTACATGTAAATTCCTCTCCATTGTCCATGAGCAACTTGGCAAGTAAGCAGATGTTGTAAGTGAGGTAAATCACCGCTCTCCATCAACAATTTAAGACCACGCGTAGCCAAAAAAAGAGCACCAGGAGGCTTATGCCAGCTTCATGACCGCAACCCTCTGGACTCAACCCAAATATAAAAAGACTTTCTGTACACTATCTGGAAGCAACAATTGCCCCATTGTGTGTATCTGAGTGATTTTCTTTGTGTGTGTGTGTGTGTGTGTGTGTCTTTGTGATGGAACAGGTATTCAAAGACAACCCTAATGAGGAGACTGTGACCAGGTGTCATGTGATGTGTGGGAGCAAACACAATGACCACTTTATATTGTGACAGCTCTTTTAGGAAAGTGCACGATTCTGCATTGTATTTTCTTCATTATTAAAATGCAACAAGGTTAGAAGATGGTATCATAGTCATAAAGGAATTTTGCAAGCTCACACTTAATACTCTTTTCCCCAGTACAATGCATGTTTTGCTTCGTTTCCATATGAGTTGGAAAATTGTGTAAGATGTAAATATAAATGGAATACAATGATTTGCAAGTCATTTTCAACCCATATTCAGTTGAATATGCTACAAAGACAACATATTTGATGTTCAAACTCATAAACATTTTTTTTTTTGCAAATAATCATTGACTTTAGAATTTGATGCCAGCAACACGTGACAAAGAAGTTGGGAAAGGTGGCAATAAATACTGATAAAATTGAAAAATGCTCATCAAACACTTATTTGGAACATCCCCAAGGTGTGCAGGCTAATTGGGAGCAGGTGGGTGCCATGATTTGGTATAAAATCAGCTTCCATGAAATGCTAAGTAATTCACAAACAAGGATGGGGCGAGGGTCACCACTTTGTAAGCAAATTGTCGAACAGTTTAAGGACAACATTTTTCAACGAGCTATTGCAAGAAATTTAGGGATTTTACCATTTACGGTTCAGAGAATCTGGAGAAATCACTGCAGGTAAGAGATGATATGACGGACCTTTGATCCCTCAGGCGCTACTGCATCAAAAACCGACATCAGTGTGTAAAGGATATCAGCACATGGGCTCAGGAACACTTCATAAAACCACTGTTAGTAACTACAGTTGGTCGCTACATCTGTAAGTGCAAGTTAAAACTCTACTATGCAAAGCAAAACCCATTTATCAACAACACCAAGGAACGCCGCTGGCTTCGCTGGGCCCAAGCTCATCTAAGATGGACTGATGCAAAGTGGAAAAGTGTTCTGTGGTCTGACGAGTCCACATTTCAAATTATATTTGGAAACTGTGGACATTGTGTCCTCTGGAACAAAGAGGAAAATAACCATCCAGATTGTTATAGGCGCAAAGTTCAAAAGCCAGCATCTGTGATGGTATGGGGGTGTATTAGTGCCCAAGGCATGGGTAACTTGCACATCTGTGAAGGCACCATTAATGCTGAATGCGTCCATACAGGTTTTGGAACATATGTTGTCATCCAAGCAACCTTATTATGGACGCTCCTGCTTATTTCAGCAAGACAATGCCAAGCCACGTGTTACAACAGCGTGGTTTCATAGTAAAAGAGTGCGGGTACTTTCCTGGCCCGCTTGCAGTCCAGACCTGTCTCCCCTCGAAAATGTGTGGCGCATTATGAAATGTAAAATACGACAGCAAAGACCCCGGACTATTGAACGACTAAAGCTCTACATAAAACAAGAATGAGAAAGAATTCCGCTTTCCAAGCTTCAACAATTAGTTTCCTCAGTTCCCAAACGTGTATTGAGTGTTGTTAAAAGACAAGGTGATGTAACACAGTGGTGAACATGCCCTTTCCCAACTACTTTGGCACGTTTTGCAGCCATGAAATTCAAAGTTAGTTATTATTTGAAAAAAAAAAAAAGTTTATGAGTTTGAACATCAAATTTCTTGTCTTTGTAACTGAATATGGTTTGAAAATGATTTCCAAATCATTGTATCCCGTTTATAATTACATCTAACACAATTTCCCTACTCATATGGAAACGGGGTTTGTAGTAGTATGGATTCATTGGGATGTCATTCAACAGTTTAACCCAGTGGTTCTCAAATGGGGGTACGCGTACCCCTGGGGGTACTTGAAGGTATCCCAAGGGGTACGTGAGATTTTTAAAAAAATATTCTAAAAATAGCAACAATTCAAAAATCCTTTATAAATATATTTATTGAATAATACTTGAACAAAATATGAATGTAAGTTCATAAACTGTGAAAAAGAAATACAACAATGCAATATTCAGTGTTGACAGTCAGATTTTTTGTGGACATGTTCCATAAATATTGATGTTAAAGATTTCTTTTTTTGTGAAGAAATGTTTAGAATTAAGTTCATGAATCCAGATGGATCTCTATTACAATCCCCAGAGAGGGCACTTTAAGTTGATGATTACTTCTATGTGTAGAAATCTTTATTTATAATTTAATCACTTGTTTATTTTTCAACTAGTTTTTAGTTATTTTTATATATTTTTTTACAAATACTTCAAGAAAGGGCTTCACGGTGGAAGAGGGGTTAGTGCGTCTGCCTCACAATACGAAGGTCCTGCAGTCCTGGGTTCAAATCCAGGCTCGGGATCTTTCTGTGTGGAGTTTGCATGTTCTCCCCGCGACTGCGTGGGTTCCCTCCAGGTATTCCGGCTTCCTCCCACCTCCAAAGACATGCACCTGGGGATAGGTTGATTGGCAACACTAAATTGGCCCTAGTGTGTGAATGTGAGTGTGAATGTTGTCTGTCTATCTGTGTTGGCCCTGCGATGAGGTGGCGACTTGTCCAGGGTGTACCCCGCCTTCCGCCCGATTGTAGCTGAGATAGGCCCCCCCCCCCCCCGCGACCCCGAAATGGAATAAGCGGTAGGAAATGGATGGATGGATGGACTTCAAGAAATACCACTACAAATGGGCAATATTTTGCACTGTTATACAATTTAATAAATCAGAAACTGAAGATTTTGTGTTGTATTTTACTTCTTCATCTCTTTTTTTCAACCAAAAATCCTTTGCTCTGATTAGGGGGTACTTGAATTAAAAAAAATGTTCACAGGGGGTACATCAATGAAAAAAGGCTGAGAACCACTGGTTTAATCCATCCATCCATCCATCCATCCATTTCCTGCCGCTTATTCCCTTTGGGGTTGCGGGGGGCAGGGCGCTGGATGTTGTTTTAAAAAGTGATTGTAGCGGCAAACAGCTGTCTCGTCAGCTGATGCGCGAGCTCGCAAAAGCGGCGACTTAATTGGCAACCAGCCAAACCCCATTTAAAAACAAACAAACAAACAAACAAACAAACAAAAAAACAAAAAACAAAAAAACAAACAAAAAAAATAATATATATATATATATATATATATATTCGGCATTAGTTCAGCCAGTCTGTTTATATGATCAAAGCCGATCTATTCGCGCAGCGCGCTCCCGTCTCACCTGCTGGTGCGCGAGCCCGATAATTAGACAGCTGCGTCTAATCAAGGAGTGCATAAGACGCCACCGCAGCGCTGACTGGAAGAAAGTTCACTATCCTTGATTTTAACCCAGAGTTGTGCCAAAAAAGTATCAAAACCAAAAGCTGAACGGACAGCCGGTAAGTTTAAGCTTTATTTCTCTTTGTGGGTGTGACTTACCTGTTGCACTGGTGAGATGGGATGGAGTGGGAGAGGTAGTGTGCATGTAGTGTGCCTTGTCTGGAGGCTAAATACACAGTTTGTTAAAAACATTGGGAAGGAAATGGTAACGCATATTCTTTACTTGGTCTGATAAATGTTGGAACAGTTTGCTTCATCCGGAGGGTGAAGTTGCTCAATTTCAAATGTTGGATTGAACTGTGCTGGATCATTGGCTGTGAGTGAGGGCTTAGGAAACTTGTAATTTTTCTACCAGTAGACAGCTTTTAAGATTGGGTGTTTCACTGCTAAATTGATAATGCATCTATGTTGGATATGTATATTAAATCCATCCATCTTCTTCCGCTTATCCGAGGTCGGGTCGCGTGGGCAGCAGCCTAAGCATGGAAGCCCAGACTTCCATCTCCCCAGCCGTTTCGTCTAGCTCCTCCCGGGGGATCCCGAGGCGTTCCCAGGCCATCCGGGAGACATAGTCTTCCCAATGTGTCCTGGGTCTTCCCCGTGGCCTCCTACCAGTTGGACGTGTCCTAAACACCTCCCTAGGGAGGCGTTCGGGTGGCATCCTGACCAGATGTCCGAACCACCTCATCTGGCTCCTCTCGATGTGAAGGAGCAGCGGTTTTACTTTGAGTTCCTCCCATATGACAGAGCTTCTCACCCTATCTCTAAAGGAGAGCCTCGCCACCCGGCAGAGGAAACTCATTTCGGTCGCTTGTACCCGTGATCTAATCCTTTCGGTCATGACCCAAAGCTCTGACCATAGGTGAGGATGGGAACGTAGATCGACCGGTAAATTGAGAGCTTTGCCTTCCGGCTCAGCTCTTTCTTCACCACAACGGATCGGTACAACGTCCGCATTACTGAAGACGCCGCGCCGATCAGGATCCGTATATTAAATATGTATATAAAATAGGTGGTTAATTGGTGAGGTATTTATGTATCTGGGGTTTCACGGTGGAAGAGGGGTTAGTGCGTCTGCCTCAGAATACGAAGGTCCTGCAGTCCTTGGTTCAAATCCAGGCTCTGGATCTTTCTGTGTGGAGTTTGCATGTTCTCCCCGTGACTGCGTGGGTTCCCTCCGGGTACTCGGGCTTCCTCCCACTTCCAAAGACATGCACCTGGGGATAGGTTGATTGGCAACACTAAATTGACCCTAGTGTGTGAATGTTGTCTGTCTATCTGTGTTGGCCCTGCGATGAGGTGGCGACTTGTCCAGGGTGTACCCCGCCTTCCGCCCGATTGTAGCTGAGATAGGCGCCAGCGACCCCGAAAGGGAATAAGCGGTAGAAAATGGATGGATGGATTTATGTATCTGCATATTGGGTTTTCTGATGCATTTAATTGTTTCTGGGGTTAAACGTATTTAATATGTATCTTGGTGCATTTATGTTGACAAGTTATTTAAAATCTGTTTTAACTTAAAGGGAAAATATTAGTCAATTTTATCACACTTGTTTAATGGTTAAAAGTTCGATAGCCTAATTAGTAATTGTAAATTATGGGATTAATAATTGATTGATTTTGTACAGCATGTTAATCTTGTGGTGTTTTGTCCTTCAAGGTTTTTCACCTAAAAGCTAAAAACTAAGACTGCTAAAAGATCCTAAAGACTACAAAAAGCTACCAAAGACTCCAAAAGCTCCTAAAAGCTACCAAAGGCTGCAAAAAAAAAGGCAAAATAAGCTGTTTCATTGTTTGAATAAATTGTTGCAAACTAAAGGAAAATAGAAGGGTGAAAAAAAATGACTGGTCTTTTTGGGTGAAATCCAGAAGCCATATTCAGCATTTGTACATCCTTTCAAGTGTGGGATAAGCACAGCTAAAAAAAGCAGAACACTGTATATGATTAAGAAGAATTGGTATTTCTAGCAATCACAAGGTGTTTACATTATTAGCATTATTAATCAATCAAAGTTTATTTATATAGTCCTTTTTCACAAATTCCTTAAAGGGCTTCATAAACCTTAACATCCTCGGCTCTGATCCCACATCGGGGCAAGAAAAAACTAAACCCAATGACAAAAATTAGAAACCTTGGAAGGGACCTCCAGATATCACCTACCCCCAGTTTATGATGCTTTTGTCATAAATAAAGCATTAGAAATGTGTTTAAAACCTTACCTTATACTTTATCTACATCATTTTTACTGTAAACATTTTTGGTTTTCTAGATTTTTTTTTTAAAGCAATCATACTCTTCTCAGTTCATGGTCTTTGTAATGTATTTTTGTTGTCCGTGTTGCTCTTTTTGTAGTTTGTGAAAACTGGCAGATGATCGTTGTCCTTTTTGAGCAGATCGCTTGTAGTATCAAAATCATTGGTAAAAATATAATCACTAAGCGCGACACAATGTCCTGTGATTCTGCCTTGCTTTGTGATTTTACGATACAAACTAATGCTATACATTGTTGCCTTTGCTTATTAGGGTTAAATAGTTTAATATTAAAGTAACCACTTAATATTAAAAATGTTTTGATTCAGTCCTCAAACGTTTCAATACTTGACTTTATGCATTCTAAGATATTATCACGAGCAAGTGACATTTATTAACACTTTGTAGTTCAGACTCTTCACCAGGTACACCGTTACTTCTCTGTTTTTGTTGGTTCTGTTGATGTAATTTATTTCCAAATCAAAATATTTTCCTTTATCATCAATCCATGTTTTTTTGTCAGCTATCACGTTGAAGGGTTCAGTGAATTAGTTTAAATATCGCTTCCTTCATGTTGTTGTAATTTGCGTACAAGCTTCTGCTGTTGACATGAATAATTGACAGTTTGTTGTCACATTCAATGTTTCTATTATATTTTTCATTTGTGTGATAAACAATTGTTACTGAAGTGGGAGAAACATTTTTCATCTGGATCTAAATCATTCTCCAAATCCTGGCTTTTATGGTCTTTGTTGCAGAAGTTTTTCCAGGTCTATATTTTCTTGATCAGCAATCTCTAATGTTGTTTCTATAGTCTCTATAAGTGTAGATGAATGTGCTCCTGAATCCAGATCATCTTGCTTAGTAGTAATAATAATGGTGTGAAATTAGTCAACATTGTTTACAAGACTGGTGACAAACACCAGTTTACAAACTACGGACCTGTTTCTCTACTTCTACAGTTTTCTAAAATTGTTGAAAAACTTTTTAACAACAGATTGGACACATTCATAAATAAAAATAAAAAAAAACACTCACAGACAACCAATACAGATACAGAGCCAACATTTCAACATCAATGGTATTAATGGAAATAACGGAAGAGACGAGCAATGCAATAGATAGTAAAACATATGCTGCTGCAGTGTAAATAGATTTAACAAAAAAAATTAAAATAAAGCAAAATATGTTCTAGACTAAAAATCACTTCATATTCTTACTGCTCGCTAGTGTTACTATTTGAGTTATTGTGCAGAAATATAAGAAACTACAAATGTGTGCTTCATTCCTTAACGGTGTTACTAAAAAGATCACTTAGAATAATATATAATGCTGGATATAGAGAACATACGAACCCATTATTTAGTAAATTAAAAATGATAGAAATTCAACAATTTGGTGCATTTACAAACAGCTAAAATGATGTTCAAAGGAAACTATAACCTGTTACAACAACTCTAAACAAAAGAGAAATATAAGCTTAGAGGACAATCAAATTTAAAACATTTGTTTGATTGAAATATTTATTTCAAACCTGAACAGTACAACAAAACACTATTTTTTCCCTTTTTTTTTTTTTTACATTTTGGCAGAGATAATCACGCAAGGCTTGAAAAGGGGTTGGATGAAGCAGATGCTTATACTATCCCAACCCCTCTCACTCATTCCACATTTAACATAAACAATATAATACAAGAACAATATTATATAAAAAAAACAAGAAAAACTATTTTACACTAACAATACTATAGTACAACTGTTATTATGAGACGAGAACAAACAAACAAACACACACACACACAGGCCCAAACACTCTCTGACCATAGACATCTATCCCATCGCTCTGTGCTGAGGGCATCACCCTCTTTCCTCCTCGTTCTTCTTTTTTAAACAGTGTTTTAAACTAAATCATTGTTGAACACATTTTTAAGTTGTCCCATGAGTTGTTCCACAGACTGACTCCACGCACTGAAATGCACATTGATTTTAAAGTTGTGCTAAATTTAGGCAAATATGATTTGTTTCCTCTTGAACTGTAACTATGGTAATCATCTCTGTCATGGAATAGGTTCTGTATATTGGATGGTAGAGAGTTTTGGGATGCCCTAAACATAATTTGAGCAGTTTTAAAGTTGATCACATCGTTCAGTTTAATTTGCTTTAAGTCCATAAATAGTGGATTTGAATGATGTCTGTAGTGAACATTGGACACAATCCTGATAGCCTTTTTCTGCAGAGTGACTAAAGGCTGTAAATGTGATTTATAACAATTTCCCCAGACTTCAACACAATCGTTTAAATATGACATAATAAATGAATGATAAAATAACAGCAGAGCATTGGTGTTCAATAAATGACATGATCTCCTCATCATTCCAACATATTTAGCAACTTTTGTCCTCAGGTAACTTATATGAGGCTTCCATGAGATATTTTCATCTATTACCACTCCTAAGAAATAATTTTGTTGAACATATTCTATTGGTGTATCATCAGCAACAATCCTGATCGGTATTATACTTTTGCGATTGCTAAAGAGCATTGTTTTGGTCTTCTTTAAATTCAGAGACAATTTGTTCATATTACACCAAGTTTTTTCACTTTATCATCTCCTCAGTTACAGAGGCCAGAAGTTGCTTCATGTCATCACCTGCACATGTGATTGTTGTATCATCAGCAAAGAGGATGAACTTCAGCAGTGTTGATACTTTACATATTTCGTTGATATATATTTTTTAAATTCGTGTGGGTCCCAGTATCGAGCCCTGGGGGACTCCACAGGTTCTGTTCATGTGTAGATTGATGTTGGTCCATCTGAACAATCTGCTGTCTCTCATTTAAGTAGCTCTCCAGTCATTTCCCTGCCAATCCCCTTATGCTGTAGTTTTCCAGTTTATTTTCCAAAATCTGGTGGTCAATGGTATCGAAAGCCTTTTGTAGGTCAATAAAAATTCCTATTACAAATTTATTCTTAATACCATTAGTAATCTTCTATTAAATCAATTAAGGCTAATGAAGTTGACCTATTTTGTCAATCAGATAATTTGTGCTTTTCAATGAAGCCACAAAGTTTATTATCAAATAATTTTTCCAATATTTTTGATAATTGCTGCAGGAGGGAGACAGGCCGGTAAATTGTAAGGTGGTGTTTGTCTCCAGATTTGAAGATAAGGATGACTTTGGAGAGTTTTATTTGTGAAGGAAATTGTACAAGTCGAAAAGATAAATTGCTGATGTGTGTGAATGGTTTGATTTCTTCCGCTAGGTTCCGGACCGTCCTCATGTCGAGGTCATAAATGTCACGTGATGTTTTGTTCTTGCTTTTCTGAATAACCTCCAAGACTTCCTTTTCGACAGTTGGAGTAAGGAACATTGAATAAGGATGTTTTTCAATTAATTCCATGGGCTGTTCATCTATTGGGATTTTTTTTGCCAGTTTAGGCCCAATATTAACAAAAAACATATTAAAGCTGTCAGCAATCATCTTCTTGTCAGTTATGATTTGATCGTTCTCAACAAAAAACTCCGGATAACAAGGACAGTTTGAACCATGCCCAATAATTGTATTTAATACCTTCCAAATTCCCTTTATATAATTTTTCTTTTGGATTAATAGTTTGGTGGTTTATTCTTTCCTGCTTGCTCTTAATATGCTGGTTAATTTATTTTTATAGGTTTTGTACTTTAGTTCATTTTCTATGGTTTGATGCCTACAAAAAGTCCTATATAAATGTTCTTTTTGCAAGCGTTCGCAAGCCCTTTGGTTATCCAGGGAGTTTTTTTTGGAGTTACTTAAAGTGCATTTTTTGATGGGGCAGTGTGTATCATAAAGTGAGAAAAAAATGTAATGAAAAAAATTATAAGTTGCATTTACATCTGACGTTTGAAAAACAGAAACCCAGTTTTGTTTCGCTAAATCATTTTCAAGTGCTGTTAATGAGCGTTCAGTTGTGGCTCTTCGATAATATTCACTTTTTAAAGGTTTGGATATTTTGCGGTTATTATTGTACACCATGAACACCGGTAAATGATCACTGACGTCACTCACTAACAAGCCTCCAGTTACAGTCTGACCTACAATGTTACAGAATATGTTGCCAATACGTGTGGTGCTGTGTGTTGTGATTCTTGTGGGTCTTGTATTCAGCCCATGGAGAACATGCTGTCAATAAATTCTGCTCTGTGGTTGTGCTTATTAGGATTCAAAAGGTTGATATTAAAGTCACCGCATACTATATATTTTTTGTTCCTTTTCATTTTTCCATCCATTCATTAAATATTTTCAAGTCGGATCCGGGTGTTCTATAAACGCAGCTTACAATAATGTGTTTCCTGTTTAAAAATGGCAATTCCACAGTGACGCATTCAAAGAGTTCCTCAACAGCTAAACACATATCATTTACAATACTACTGTTGATATTTTTGTCCACATACAGTGCATTTCTATGGACGTACAACACTAAAAACCTTGAGCATATCAGTATGTGAAATTAAATAATGGAATGGATTTACCAAAGAAATCCAACAAAGCACCTTTATAATTCAGTTTAATAGACTGTTCACACTACAAGTGTTCACAAAGTACAAAGAACAATTATGAACATCTTGAACTTTTTTCTTTTTTCTAAATAAAGATTATTTCTGTATTTGATATATGTTTACTTACTATGTTAATTATTTATTCACTGTTCTGTTACAGAAAACAAGGAAATATTGCTAAAATATGAAAAGGTATAGGATTAAATAAACTCAGCTTATTCCTACTACTTTTCGAACGTGCTGCAATGAAACAAGTGGAAATATGTCATGCGTTACATTGTATCGTATGCATGTTCGAAATAAACTGAAACTGACCCTATAGTGTGAATGTTGTCCGTCTTTCTGTGTTGGCTCTGCGATGAGGTGGCGACTTGTCCAGGGTGTAACCCGCCTTCCGCTCTATTGCAGCTGAGATAGGCTCCAGCACCCCCCGCGACCCCGAAAGGGACAAGCAGTAGAAAATGGGTGGATGGCTTAAACTGAAATGTAGACGATATAATTTGTCACCGACAACTATACGTGATGTACATTTATTTCTTACTACACTTACTGTCACCAGGTTTTAAGCAAATTAATGTCTTGCAGTTAAGTAAAACGTTTCAAAACGTGCCTGGATTACATTTTGACTACAAACTTGCATTTGTGTCCAAATGGGGTATTTTCTTATACATTTTAAATATGCAAGTGAGTAATAACCTGTGATTAATCATGATTAATCACAGCTCAAAAGTGTGATTATTCTGATTTACTAAATTAATCACTGGACAGCCCTAGTTATTGTAAACATGCTAATAACTACATTACATAGACGGTGTGTATAGATACAACCTTAAAACAAGAGTTTGGATGTATTTTAAGGACTTTTATAGGCAGAATAGAGCGACTCGGTAGGCTCCATTGTAAACAGACTTTGGATCGCATTTATTTACTATTTAGAATGCATTAAAAACAGGAAACCTTATGAGTTCTTGTCTTACATAAGGATTGTGAATGATAGGCAACATTCCAAAGAAGTGCAGATCCCTTTTTAAATGAAATCATCACATACCTTTATTGTTCAAAGTCACAACTGTGCAAACAGTCTTGAACGTTTGCACACTAATTGGAGTTGGACATATTTTGAGTGTCATGAATTGTCATTCTTTAAAAAACACCCAAATCAATTTTGGCTGCATCTCCTTCCTTCACCTTGAACACAATGTCCACCACATCTAATTATGGCCTTTGACTTTGCACTCTGAAAAGAAAGAAAATCCTATCCGCATGGGGCCTTTGATGTCGGTTAGGGACCATACATTAAAGTGAGTGTGAAATATCGTGCAGGCCATGGGGGCATTCATTACAACCAGCCGGACTCGCCTTATGGCTTTCATCCTCTTTCTGTGGCCTGGCGCGACTAAAATGTGGACAGAAAATATATAAGCTGACGCAACACACATTTCTCCAGCATGTGTGATGAAAATGCACATGTGTAGTTGAAAACTAATATTTTGCCTTCAGCTCACACGCTTTATCTTGTGCAGACGACAGATGGAAAGACATATTTATGTTGCATTGACCTGAGGAAAACAAACTACTGTATAGCAGATATTTTAAAGCCAACTCACTTGAGTAGGTGTTTTGTAACTGTGTAGCTATGAGACTATAGTTGATGTATTTAAACCATAATGCGAGCAGTATATGGTAATCTATACATTTTTTCCAGTTTTAATTCCACTTTTGTTACAGCTTGACGATTTGGTTCTTTATTAGTTCTCTTATCCATTCTTCTTTAAAAAAAAAAAAAAAAAAGAGGTAACAAAAAGGTGGGTTGACTTTAATTTTGGATGGTTTAAGGCTAACATGACCTTACAAAGCCAACAGTGAGGTTTTAAGAGGCACATAGCATGGAAAGAAATGTTTTGGAAAATAAATATAAGAACGAAATATTCTTCTGTAGAGTTTAACAAAATAAAACATGTAGGAATTGTACAAGAATAGATAGATGGATAGCACTTCATTGATTCCTTCAGGAGAGTTGCCTCAGGAAAATTCAAATTCCAGCAGCAGTGTACAAAAATTAGATCGAAAGTAAATAGTAAATAATGGAGCTTTAAATGGAAATAAAATAGAAAATATAACAATTAAAAAAAACTAATAAAAAGCAACAAATAAGAAAAATATAACAGTAAAAATAAGAATATAACAAGAGAAACTAGGTAGTAGTGACCATGTCATGAAAATGTATTGCACTGTTTTTGTTGCAGTTTATTACAGCATTGTTATTGTTTTGCATCCCCTTTCATCCTAGTACCCCTCTTCATTGGAATTGCCAATTTGTGGGGACGCAAGCTGCCACCCTTTTGAAAAATCTGAACGACTGGCCGAGTCTAGCGGCTGCTAACTGGCTCCCATGACGCCAGGACCCCCACATTCTTGTCATCAAGGGCAAGGGAGGCTGAGAGCTTGTCTTGGTATACTGTAGTGTTGATTTTATGGATTTGTTTTATGAATTTTTAAGTGTTCTTTGTAACTTTTATCCCAAAAAGCTCAGGATTTCGCTAATTTAATCGAATGTGCCTTATTTGTATACTAAACAAAAATGTATAACATTGACAGCAACTTACCCCAGCAATACCCCCCCATCTTGCTGACTTATTAGACGTCCCTGATTTTGCAGCAGCTTATCCCCAACATGTTGACAAATGTTTGGTAATGTTATAGTACAGCTAGTGTGCAGGGTTTTAAGTGTCTGTTTGCAATAGAATAGGGCGGCGTGTCAAACGTACGGAAGATGAGTTTGCTCTATATAAAAATGAGCTGCATTTTTTAGTGAAAGAAAGTGCTGTTCTAAACGTGTCCACTGGATGTCGCAATAGCAAATCAAGTGTCACCCATTTCACACGTGACAGTGTTTAAAGATGATGTGTCAGCTGACTTTGAGTGCCCTCTGGATTAGCTGCCACTACTACAATCAGCACAGGTGTAAGCAATCAGCTGCTACTGTTGTGGTTGGCAGAAATTGGCGGCAGTATTGCTGCACTCTTTCATTATACATTTTTCACAACAAATAAAATAACAAAATGGTAAGATGCTAAGCTTAAGTGAATTTGACCATCATCTTTGTAGTTCCATGCAGCGCTTGCAATTAGTTGAATGCACGATGTGCGCACCCTTTACTGTGTGTTTGTACATTTTTTATGTTTGTATTATTTTATTTTATGCTGAATCTACCATGTTCACATCAGACTCAAAATCTCCTTTGTCCCACATGCCATTAAACTGTACAACTCCTCTTTGGGGAGGGAGGCAGGGGGTACTAGGATGACAAGGGATGCAAAACAATAACAGTACAATACTTTTTCATAACATAGTCACTACTGCCTAGTTTCTCTTGTTATATTGTTATTTTACTGTTACTTTTTATTCCTATTGTTGCTTTTTATTTTTATTCTTGTAATGTTTTATATTTTGTTTCCATTTTTACCCCCTTTTATTTACTGGTTACTTTTTTAATTGATCACAACTCTGTACATTGCTGCTGGAATTTGAATTTTCCTGAAGGAATAAATAAAGTACTATCTATCTACAAAGTTTGTATCTATCTATCTTCACATTGGTTAAATTTGTAGTTATGTCATCCTTAATTTCGGCTTTGGTGTAATTTTGATAACTGTGGTTTGTATTGTAATATTTGAATGATAATAAATATATGTGTTGTGGCAGATGCAGATTTCACCAATGTGGCGGTTTGGGGAAACACTTTTCCAAACATTTTTCGTGAACTGCCAACATGTGAATTCAAAACAGGAAGTGTTAAAAATGTAATGGGTTTGTGAAAACAGAGAGACAAAATATATATTTGTGTTCTTCATGGTGTTTTTGAAAGTGCACCAATATATTTCCTCAGAGTTTTCAAATAAATTGAAATGTTTTGTCAAGAGGATTATTTATAACATGTACACTTTCAGAATGAGTTTGTTCTGTTTACAGCCAAAGTACGACAAAGAAAACAGTTTTCTTTATTTTGAAGTTTTTTTTAATGTCACAATTTTACCAGTACGGCCTGTGTGGGAATGGTTTTTCCTCCATACTGCCCCAGAGCTAAAGTGAGTTTCACTCCCCTGGAATAGGCGTTAGAACATTTTCTGCATAAAATCATTAACCTTGTATTATTCAGAATGAAGGTTTTGTTCAGTGACGTGCATGGGGATCATGTGAAGTGATGACTATGAGTAACTCAAGGCAGGCGCTTGTTTTTCATGACAAGGCCAACCTTTGGCTTAATACTTGAGAGTCATTGAAGAAAGTCAATCGCCTGATCGGTTGTGATGTTCTTCTATTATTTAGCCAAAGAATGCGCTTTGAGCGTCATGGTATACATATGCTCTGACAGAATCCAGAGTTTTACTCATGTTTTTGTCGTCCAACTGTGACCTATGAAGTTTTGTATTATTTTTTTGTCTGAGGGAATTATTTAGACCAAATATTTTATATACCTCTCTTTATGCAGCATTGCTATAGCATTCAACATGGTAATAGTTGCTGGTCAAGAAATACGTTTGTAAGAATAACAATGCTATCTTGCTGAAATATCAACATGGCTACAAAATACAGTAACTGTTTAACCCTAAATCATAAGAAAACAGTCTCAATGTGTTTCCCTTTAAAGAAACAATCATTTAATGTAATTCAGGTCAACATCAATCAAAATAAAATAGAGCAGGTAAAGGAATATAAATATTTGGCTGTTATTTTGGACCCTAAGCTAAAATTGGATGGCCATATTATAAAAAAATCACTATGACCATACAAAAAAATATAAATTGTTTCAGGCAAATTAAATTAAGTGAAGTGAATATTTATATAGCGCTTTTTCTTTAGTGACTCAAAGCGCTTTACATAGTGAAACCCAATATCTAAGTTCCATTTAAACCAGTGTGGGTGGCACTGGGAGCAGGTGGGTAAAGTGTCTTGCCCAAAGACACAACGGCAGTGACCAGGATGGCGGAAGCGGGGATCGAACCTGCAACCCTCAAGTTGCTGGCATGGCCACTCTACCAACAGAGCTATTCCGCCCCTTCCTATCATGAAAATTTACAGTGAATTCCACAGGGGCCACTTTCGGTCTGTGGACCTCAAAACTCGAAATTAATTATAATCACACATCTCCTACTCATAGGCCTTGTGGTTAGAGTGTCTGCCCCAAATTAGACCTTGTTTGTATGTTCAAGCTGCACAAGTTTACATGCATGCAATGACTTTATCCCATAGGTCTTAATGTGCCATGGTCTGGGGACAGGCCACGAGATGTTTAGTGAAGCCTCTGTTATTATATAAACAATCCCTAAAGATATTTAAGTCAAAACCAATTAAGCATCATCACTGCCAAAAATATAACATACGTTTTGATCATTTTATACATTTCTTTTTTTTAAAAGCTATTTTTAAATGTCTTAATGGATTGACTGGTGTGACTTGTCAAGAAAATACAAAGATACATAGGTGAAGGTGTGCAGACTCGAACTGCACTCGGTGGGAGCTGTGGAGTGAAAGGTTGCCAGACGACTCTGGGTCAGTCTGCGTTCTCAGTGAAGGCCTTTACATCTGTGGAACTCTCTGCCACTGGAGTTAAGCTCCCAGTTGGACATGAAACTTTTCTCCACAAAACTGAAAAAGTGGCTTAAGGAAAATCATAAGTGTGAACACCTGATCTGGATGTAGCATTACCCTAAATTGATTAATGTGGACCCCGACCTAAACAAGTTCGAAAAACGTATTTGGGTGTTATCATTTAGTGGTCAGTTGTATGGAAGTCTCAATCAATCAAAAAGGATAGACAAATGGGGCCAATTATTTTCAATGTGTTTTTATTTTGTACTTTTCTTAATCCTTTTGTATCCAATCAATCCAATCCACTTTATTTATATAGCACATTTAAACAACAATAACGTTTCCAAAGTGCTGCACAGCCATGTTAAAAACAATTGTAAAAAATAATAAATAAATAAATAAATAAAATAAAATTAAAAACAAGTGTATATATATATATATATATATTATGCTCCACCAATGACTGGATAAAAACAAAAAATAAATGAATATAAATATGATTAAAAACTATTTTAAAGGGTAAAATCAATTAAAACAGTAAAATAGAAATCAAAGTGTATAAAAAACACAGAGGACAACAGAGAACAGAGGACCACACAACTCACGTAGTGTTGAAAGCCAAAGAATAAAAGTGGGTCTTAAGACGAGACTTAAAACACTCCACTGTGGAAACAGTTTGAACATGGAGCGGCAGAGTGTTCCAGAGCTTAGGGCCGACCACAGAGAAGGCCCTGTCTCCGCTGGTCTTAAGTCTGGTCTTGGGCACCACGAGCTGGAACTGGCTCTCGGACCTCAGAGCGCGCGCAGGAATGTAAATTTGGATAAGGTCCGCGATATATTGAGGTTCCAGTCCATGTAAATATTTAAAAACAAACAGCAATGTTTTAAAATCAATTCTAAAATGAACAGGGAGCCAATGCAAACTCTGAAGAATTGGGGTTATATGCTGGCGTTTCCTGGCCCCTGTTAAGTCGTGCTGCCGCGTTCTGGACTAACTGCAACCGGGAGAGAGCTTTTTGGCTAATGCCAGCATAAAGTGCATTGCAGTAGTCCAGGCGACTACTGTATGTGTTCTACACTTCTCTCATCTTTTTTTAAAAGCCTAACCTGGTACGAGGGTTGCAAATTGGCCTGTGGCTGGGAGTCTTATGTACTTTGACATCGGTTACCTGTTGGTAGCAATGTTTAATTGTACTGTCCCAGTCAAATAAAGACATGAATGAAGGAATTCTGGCCAACTTCGCTAACATATAGTTTCCAAAAAAGGCTTACACTTTATTAAATATTGATTAATCTTACTTTTAATTACAGTAAAAGTATTGGAATCAGTCAGTAAGTTTCAATGCAGTAAATTAGTCTGATTTCTCAAATGATTAATTTTTTTTGTATTTTCACACGCATGTGTAAAGTCCAAGTGTCCGTGCACACTCTCAAATGCAACAATTCGTCATACACCATATGCTTCCCATTCACTGAAATTCTTTTCCAGTTAACCTATGATGTCGCGTGAGGATTTATGGATCCTTACAAGTGATGTCTGGTGTAATATTGGCACAGATTACACATATTATGTCTGTTTTTGTTGTTATTGTTGTTTTGTCCTGTCTTGCTTCTCAGGCAAATCATATTGTTGATGTAGATGCTGTACAAATTTACTTTACAGAAGAGAAGTGTGGGATACTTCTCTTGCTGCTTTATTCATATTTGACTTAAATGTATTTATATTATTTGTTGCAGGAGGGGATTGAAAAGAGGAAAAAAAGGAAGACAGAGAGACAAAAACAACACCAGAAAACACAACTATACCAACAACAATACAACAACATCAGCAAATACGATTTGTGATAGTAATGCGAAATAAGATAATAAAAGTGATAGCAAAGAAGCAGTTAGTGAAATAAATAACACCGAAATGACAATGAACATTATTACACTACTGTCAGGACTATGACTTTGATTGTTTTTCCGATGCAAAGGAAAGTTGGCACGAGCGAGACGCGAATGTGAGTACATATTTATTTATTACTAACACTAACAAACTAGTCGCCAGGCTGACCACTTGGCAACTACAGGTTTAAATAATGAACAGAAGTGCTAACAGGAGTGAGACATGAAGACAAGGGCGTGACATGAAGACATACCAACTCAAACTACTGAGTTGGCATGGTAACAAAGAAAACAAGAAACTGCTGGAACAGGAACTGAGTGTCCGAATAATAAAACCAACCATGACAAAAACAAAACATGATCCCATGGGCGTGACAACTACAAATGGAGCAATACATGTACCAATAGAAATAGCACTATTGATAATGAATAATAATCATTTACCTCTATTATCACCAATACAATTGCTCAAATGCACCAATACATATATGTAATGAAAACTTGAAATACAAAATAAAGCTGATAAATGTATTAGATTAGATTAGATAGTACTTTGATTATTCCTTCAGGAGAGTTCTATATTATATTAAACCTTGTTGATTGATATAGTAGCAACATATTACGTCTCTAACGGCTACGCTGATGTTAAATAGCAGACAGTATCAACAAATGATCTTGGATTGCACTATGAGCATGACGCTACTACCAAAAATGTATCGGGTCGGATGCAACGAAAGGTGGCGGAAGAGTTTTTTTTAGAAGGAATTTTTGGACGAAAATCATTGTAAATATGGACGCTTTAGTTTTCTCCTTTTTATATACTTGCTTCATTATCTTTCATCTCATTTTTATTTGGTTCAGGAGTCCAAATATAACCGGAATTTTACATTCCCTTAGCTGCCTTCTTAAATAAATCTCTGTTAATTTTTTTCTACCATTGATGCGTTTCAAAATGTTATGTTCATTTTATTTGTGAAGGCAAATAAACAGTCTCCTCTTCATTACAATTGTTGCAACACTTTTATTTAATGGTATCTGCTTCTGGGTTGTATCCCATGCAAAAAAAAAAAAAAAAGAGTGACTGGCGCCTGCGTGATACGAAGGGTCCCCCACCAACCCCTGAGAGATCTGGTTCTAATCGCATAATCCAGGTCCATGATTGGATTAAGTTGTTTAAGGGCCCCAATGACTGGCTTGCCTTTTGGCCCCCAAATGACAAACTGTAGGTAGGGGTGATTGCATAATAAAGAACAGAAAAACATGGTCTTATTTAAATAAACATGACTAATAACTATGCATACATACACCACTATCTTTCAATGCATTCCATATACTGCATGTAAAAGACATATTGTGTTGTACTTGTTTAATAAGACAGATGACTCAATATGTTCCACAAACACTGCATTTATACAGTAAACCCTTTGGAACACTCACTCTCCTTGTATTTGTTCCGATTAAATTTAAATATGTTTTTCTGGACAACACCATGGAAAAATAATCACTCTTTGAGGATCAATCAAACAAATACGCTAACTCGCTTGGCTGCTTCTTGGTGTTGTTACTGTTTTCCTTGCCAACAAAGTGAGCGTGCCTGCAAACACACAATCGGGCATTTTTGCTGAAAAGATTTAGTAGAGAAACATTGACGATAAAGTTCGCAACTTTCGGTGCTAAGAGAAAAGCCCTGCCTCTACCGGAAGTCGCAGATGATGACGTCACAAGTGTGGGGGCTCCTCACATATTCACATTGATTTTAATGGGAGCCTCCAACAAAAAGTGCTATTCGGATGGAGAAAACGACAATTTCCCCATTAAATTGGGCGAGGATGAAAGATTCGTGTTTGAGGATATTGATAGCGACCGACTAGAAAAAAAGTTAAAAAAAAAAACGCGATTGCATTGAGACGGATTCCGATGTTTTTAGACACATTTAGTAGGATAATTCTGGGAAATCCCTTATCTTTCTATTGTGTTGCTAGTGTTTTAGTGAGTGTAATATTACCTGATAGTCTTAGGGGTGTGTCCACGGGTGTCTTGACGCCAGTGTCTCTGGGGAGTCGAAGGCAGCTATGGATGGCACAAGTTCAGCTTTTCTCCGGTAAGAAGCGACTTTTTAACCACAATTTTCTTACCGAAACCTGCTGGTTCACATTCGGTCGTGATTAATGTTCGCTTGACCGAGCTCTGATCCATAGTAAAGTTTCACCTCCGTGTGTTTGTGTGGCTAAAGGCTAAAGCTTCCCAACTCCATCTTTCTACTTTGACTTCTCCAATATTAATAGAACAAATTGCAAAAGATTCAGCAACACAGATCTCCTAAATACTGTGTAATTCTGCCGTTAAAGCAGACAACTTTTAGCTGCGTGTGTGTGCAGCGCTCATACTTCCTAAAAACCCGTGATGTCTTGCGTACACGTCATCATTACACGACATTTTCAAGATGAAACTCCCGGGAACATTGCAATCTAGTAAACTAAAAAGGCCGTATTGGCATGTGTTGCAATGTTAATATTTCATCATTGATATATAAACTATCAGACTGCGTGGTGGGTAGTAGTGGGTTTCAGTAGGCCTTTAAAGCTGCACTCAGATTAATGTTAAGGGCACAGTACTAAATATGAAATATATTTTAGAGTTACTTACAGTTATTTACATTTATATGTTTTATTCCCTGCTTTAAGCTTACAACCTTCTATAACCATGCTGTTTTGATAATGGCTTAGTATGTACAAATTGTTGAAAATATGATACAGTTACACAATATCTCGCATATTATATCATTGTCGTGAAAAAAATGCTCCCTAAATGGGTCGCTGTCTCAGCCTCCAGTACTTAATAAAACAGTTTTCATGGGACCTTTTTATGGGCGAGAGGATAGAGTAGTCAATCCACCACGACTGAAACAAACATTTTTTGTGCAAACACTGGAGGCAGCCGATCATGTGCTTATCTGTTTATGACGCGCTCATGCACTACAGTGGCCTTCTCTGTACTCGTGAACATCCTCAGCAGTCTGATCCCTGGGTCGTGTTGTGTTTCTCATTATGTAGGTTAAAGGCATGTCCAAGTAGGCCTCTATGCGCAACCAAAGTTCACCTTTTTTTTTCGAGGAACATACTGTCTTTGTGGCTACAGAGCGATACGGTAATTGAATGAATCTTTTAGTGATGAATACACCGCATATTGGCGACTGTCTAGCCAACTGGAATGTGGCTCGTTGAGGTGTTGCAGAAGAGATGTCAGTTAAAATGATGAGGCACCGTTAAGCTTTAGGGACCAACCCCCAAACAACCAGGGTTAGTTGTTTGTTGCAAGTTCAGCTGACAATAGACCTTTTTTTTTTGTTTGAAAGTTATTAGGTTTTATTGTTGAATGGAGAAGATGACCAATATCTGTGTTGGTGTAATGCCTAGTAGACACAGCTTGTAACCCTTCTTGCAGTCAGTAGGATATGCAATAGTATAGTCAGCCCTAGGGGCATATGCACTGACCACGTGGCTGAGCATGAGGTCGTCAGACTGTCCATGGCCTTTCTTCCCCCAATGAGTGCATGGTACAGATGTCAGAACTGAAGTCAAAACTCTTTATATGTGTTTAACATTCGTCTTGTGTTAGGGTCGGCACCGACCCGTTTTAGTTTTTAAATGCATAAAAGAACCACATAAATTTATTTTTATGCATCAAGGCTTTTTGACTTTGTCAGGAACCTTTATTTCAACAAAATAAAACTTGTTTTTTTTGTTTCACTAAATTATAAAATGCTCTGGTTGAAATTATGACCTTGGTGTTGTTAGGGTCGGTTTCGACCCAGTTATAAAAATAAGACTATAAAGCACTAAGTAGAGCCAAAACTGAACACACTGACGGCCAGCTCCTCTCCCAATCATGTGAGCTTTAGTGGATTCTCATTTTACCTTGTTATCCAGTACAAAAACAAACAAAATTTATGTGGTTCTTTTATGCATTTAAAAACTAAAATGTCCAGACATTTGAGGTCAATTCAGTGTAGAGTTGTTACCATGTTAAAACTATTAAAATGAAAAAATAAATAAAACAAATTTATTTAAGAGATGTGTTCTAATACCCCTCAGTAATGGTCAGGTAACACAACAACCTTTTTTTTATTTATACCATTCTCTTGAGGTTCGTTTTACTATTTTTTTCAATTGAAATCGAGGGGTATACTGAAAAAAAAAGGCCCAATGGCCCACACCAAAAATATAAAACCAATATTTTCATGGATAAGGAAACCTAACGAGGTAACCAAGAGATGAGAAACAAATTGGATGATAGATAATTGTTTTTAGTGTATTTTACAGCTGATTTAAGACATGGGTCAAAACCGACCCGTTAACATAAGAGATGGTAACAGAAAGCTAACACAAGAGGAAGGTTAATTCAGACAGTGTTAGCTGGAAATAGACATGACAGGCAGTTGTTAATTGATGATTTTATGATGATCTAGTGCTGCATACCTTAAAGGTTAAAGGCACTTTAGTGTATTTTAAGGTTCCACTTGTGATGTTTGGCTGTCATCATGGTGTGGTTTTGTTCTCTTTTGGATGCAGGCGGAATGACAAAGCGTGAAGGTAAGAATGATGATTTATTTCTACTATAAAAACAGACTAGGAAGAAAAACACTTGCATAAAGGCACTACAAACAAACCAACAGAACTACCATGTGAGCTAGAAAGAACGAAAGACGCTAGCATGTGAGCTAGGGAAATAAATGAATAGCGTGGAAGCTAAAAAGTATCAAAAATAGTCTTTACCACAATGAGGGATAGCGATGTCACCTGTTGCTCCGAAAGCAAGTTGTTTAGACTGCGAAGACGAATGAACAAAGGAGGCCCGCTTAAATAAGGACTACAATTAGGAGGCAGGTGTGCATACAAAACACAAGGCAGGTGACACTAATACGTAACCAAACAGGAAGTGCCACCAGGAACTAAGGAAGTCAAATAACAGGACAAAATACAAACACAGAACCAAAAACCAGAATATGCCATGATCCGAGCAGCGGATCATGACACCATTTAGGTCTTTCTGTATGGAGTTTTCATGTGGGTTCTCTCTGAGTACTCCGGCTTCTTCCGCCCTCCAAAGACATGCACCTGGGGATAGGCTGGTTGGCAACTTTAACTGCGATGAGGTGGCAATGTGTCCAGGGTGTCAATCAATCAATCAAATTGTATTTATATAGCCCTAAATCACAAGTGTCTCAAAGGGCAAACAACATCCTCGGCTAAGATCCCACATCAGGGCAAGAAAATAGTCAAACCCAATGGGATTACAATGACAAACCTTGGAGGGGACCACAGATGTGGGGACCCTTCCCCTGAGCAGCCGGTTCAATGAATGTCGAGTTGATCTAGCATAATAGTATGAGAGTCCAGTCCATAGTGGATCTTGCATAATTGCATGAGAGTCCAGTCCAGAGTGGATCTAACATAATAGTGTGAGAGTCCAGTCCAAAGTGGATCTAGCATAAGTGTGAGTCCGGTTCATTGTGGATCAAGTATAAGAGTGTGAGAGTCCATTCCACAGTGGATTTGGCATAATAGTGTGAAAGTCCAGTCCACTGTGGATCTAGCATAATAGTGTGAGAGTCCAGTCCATTGTGGATGTAGCATAATAGTGTGAAGGTCCAGTCCATAGTAGATCTAGCATCATAGTATGAGAGTCCAGTCCATAGTGGATCTAACATAATAGTGTGAGAATCCAGTCCACAGTGAATCCAGCATCATACTAGTATTAGAGTCTAGTCCATAGTGGATCTAGCATAATAGAATGAGAGTCTAGTCCATAGTCCTATTTGCCAACCCTCCCGGATTTTGCAGGAGACTACCGAAATTCAGCGCCTGTCCCGAAAACCTTCCGGGCCAAATTTCCTCCCAAAAATCTCCCGAAATTCAGGGAGAGCTGGAGGCCACGCCCCCTCCAGCTCCATGCGGACCCGAGTGAGGACAGCCTGTTTTCACGTTCGCTTTCCCACAATATACACAGCGTGTCTGCCCAATGACAATATAACTGTGGAATGATCGAGGGCAAGTTCTTGGTTTCTTATGTGGGTTTATTGTTAGGCAGTTTCTATAACGTCCTCCCTGCGCGGTAACAACACACAACAACAGCAGTCACATTTTCATCTACCGTAAAGCAGTTTGTCTGCCGTAAACAGCAATGTTGTGACACTCTTAAACAGGACAATACTGCCATCTACTGTACATGCACCACAACACCTCCAGGCAACACCTCCAGGAAACTTCAAACCTTTACTAATACCCTCCTCCATTCATATCCCATCTCCCCGGATTGTAAATAACCTAATGTAAATAATTAAATGTATTTTTAATGTTTAAACTTGTTCTTATGCTATATGAACTCACTATGTTCTCTGCTCGCTGTACATATCTTACTAAGACCTACACTGTTTCAATGTCCATTTCTCTGTTGATGCAATTGTTGATGACTGAAGTACTGATACCAACCAACGCTCCTCATACCACCCCCCGGATTGTAAATAATGTAAATAATTCAATGTATATACTATGATGATTAAATTGTGTGATGACTGTATTATGCTGATAGTATATTTTTGTACCATGAATTGATTAACTTGGACCCCGACTTAAAAAAGTACAAAAACTTATTCGGGTGTTACCATTTAGTGGTCAATTGTACGGAATATGTACTGAACTGTGCAATCTACGAATAAAAGTTTCAATCAATCAATCAATCATGCATATATATCCACTTCCCTCCATCCTGAAGCCGGATTTAAATGGAAGATGCGAGACTACTGGTCTGGGTAAGGAGTCAGTTAAATTAGAACAAGTTTTTTCTGCTTTGAGTGTTGCATAGTTGGACATGTGTTTTACTGAGGTGGCTAACTATGATGCGTGCAGTTTATCAAAGCAACAAACAAACAATCGGAAAATTCCCGTCGTATCAATTCCTAGATATGGTCGTAATTATACTAAATGCACTGGGCATAATAAACACAACATTATTAATATTGCTACAACGGATAATTTGATCAAAAATTCCCTAAAACAGCCCACTATCTATAATATAGGTTTTTTAAACATAAGATCGTCTCCCAAAACGTTGTTAGTTAATGATATCATCAGAGACAACAATCTTAACGTCATCGGTCTCAGCAAAACCTGGCTTAAACCAAACGACTTTTTTGCGCTAAACGAGGCATGTCCTCCTAACTTTACACATTCGCATATTGCCCGTCCTCTGAAAAGGGGTGGGGGGGGTCGCACTAATATACAACGAAAACTTTAACCTTAGTCCTAACATAAATAATAAATATAAATCGTTTGAGGTGCTTACTATGAGGTCTGTCACACCGCTGCCTCTACACCTGGCTGTTATCTACCGCCCCCCAGGGCCCTATTCGGACTTTATCAATGAATTCTCAGAGTTCGTTGCTGATCTAGTGACACACGCCGATAATATAATCATAATGAGGGACTTTAATATCCATATGAATACCCCATCGGACCCACCGAGCTCCAGACTATAATTGATAGCTGTGGTCTCACACAAATAATAAATGAACCCACGCATCGCAACGGTAATACGATAGACCTAGTGCTTGTCAGGGGTATCACCGTTTCCAAAGTTACAATACTCCCGTATACTAAAGTATTGTCCGATCATTACCTTATAAAATTCGAGGTTCAGACGCATGTTCGGCAAACTAATAATAATAATAACTGCTATAGCAGCCGCAACATTAATACGGCCACAACGACAACTCTTGCTGACCTACTGCCCTCGGTAATGGCACCATTCCCAAAGTATGTGGGCTCTATTGATAACCTCACTAACAACTTTAACAACGCCCTGCGCGAAACCATTGATAACTTAGCACCGCTAAAGTTAAAAAAGGCTCCAAAAAAGCGTACCCCGTGGTTTACAGAAGAAACTAGAGCTCAGAAATTATTATGTAGAAAGCTGGAACGCAAATGGCGCACGACTAAACTTGAGGTGCACCATCAAGCATGGAGTGATGGTTTAATAACTTATAAACACATGCTTACCTTAGCTAAAGCTAAATATTACTCAAATCTCATGCACCGTAATAGAAACGATCCTAAATTTTTGTTTAGTACGGTAGCATCGCTAACCCAACAAGGAACTCCTTCCAGTAGCTCCACCCACTCAGCTGATGACTTTATGCAATTCTTTGTAAGAAAATTGAAGTCATTAGAAAGGAGATTAAAGACAATGCGTCCCAGCTACAACGGGGTTCTATTAACACTGACACGATTGTGTATACGGCGGATAATGCCCTCCAAAATAGTTTCTCTTGTTTTGAGGAAATAACATTAGAGGAATTGTTACAACGTGTAAATGGAATAAAACAAACAACATGTTTACTTGACCCATTTCCTGGGAAACTGATCAAGGAGCTCTTTGTATTATTAGGTCCATCAGTGCTAAATATTATAAACTTATCACTCTCCTCGGGCATTGTTCCCCTAGCATTCAAAAAAGCAGTTATTCATCCTCTTCTTAAAAGACCTAACCTCGATCCTGACCTCATGGTAAATTACCGACCGGTGTCTCACCTTCCCTTTATTTAAAAAATCCTCGAAAAAATTGTTGCGGAGCAGTTAAATGAACACTTAGCGTCTAACAATCTATGTAAAACCTTTCAATCCGGTTTCAGGACAAATCACTCCACGGAGACAGCCCTCGCAAAAATGACTAATGATCTATTGCTAACGATCGATTCTGATGCGTCATCTATGTTGCTGCTCCTCGATCTTAGCGCTGCTTTCGATACCGTCGATCATAATATTTTATTAGAACGTATCAAAGGACGAATTGGTATGTCACACTTAGCCCCGTCTTGGTTTAACTCTTATCTTACTGATAGGATGCAGTGCGTCTCCCATAACAATGTGACCTCGGACTACGTTAAGGTAACGTGTGGAGTTCCCCAGGGTTCGGTCCTTGGCCCTGCACTCTTCAGCATCTACATGCTGCCGCTAGGTGACATCATACGCAAATACGGTATTAGCTTTCACTGTTATGCTGATGACACCCAACTCTACATTTCCCTAAAGCTGACCAACACGCCGGAATGAAGTCAGCTGGAGGCGTGTCTTAATGAAATTAAACAATGGATGTCCGCTAACTTTTTGCAACTCAACGCCAAAAAAAAGGAAATGCTTATTATCGGTCCTGCTAGACACCGACCTCTATTTAATGATACAACTCTAACATTTGACAACCAAACAATTAAACAAGGCGACACGGTAAAGAATCTGGGTGTTATTTTCGACCCAACTCTCTCCTTTGAGTCACATATTAAAAGCGTTACTAAAACGGCCTTCTTTCATCTTCGTAATATCGCTAAAATTCGCTCCATTCTGTCCACTAAAGACGATGAGATCATTATCCATGCGTTTGTTACGTCTCGCCTCGATGACTGTAACGTATTATTTTCGGGTCTCCCCATGTCTAGCATTAAAAGATTACAGTTGGTACAAAATGCGGCTGCTAGACTTTTGACAAGAACAAGAAAGTTTGATCACATTACGCCTGTACTGGCTCACCTGCACTGGCTTCCTGTGCACTTAAGATGTGACTTTAAGGTTTTACTACTTACGTATAAAATACAACACGGCCTAGCTCCATCCTATCTTGCCGATTGTATTGTACCATATGTCCCGGCAAGGAATCTGCGTTCAAAGGACTCCGGCTTATTAGTGATTCCCAAAGCCCAAAAAAAGTCTGTGGGCTATAGAGCGTTTTCATTTCGGGCTCCAGTACTCTGGAATGCCCTCCCGGTAAAAGTTCGAGATGCCACCTCAGTAGAAGCATTTAAGTCTCACCTTAAAACTCATTTGTATACTCTAGCCTTTAAATAGACTCCCTTTTTAGACCAGTTGATCTGCCGTTTCTTTTCTTTTTCTCCTATGTCCAACTCTCTCTTGTGGAGGGGGTCCGGTCCGATCCGGTGGCCATGTTCTGCTCGCCTATGTATCGGCTGGGGACATCTCTGCGCTGCTGATCCGCCTCCGCTTGGGATGTTTCCCTGCTGGCTCCGCTGTGAACAGGACTCTCGCTGCTGCTGTGTTGGATCCGCTTTGGACTGGACTCTTGCGACTGTGTTGGATCCATTATGGATTGAACTTTCACAGTATCATGTTAGACCCGCTCGACATCCATTGCTTTCCTCCTCTCCAAGGTTCTCATAGTCATCATTGTCACCGACGTCCCACTGGGTCATTATTGTCACCGACGTCCCACTGGGTGTGAGTTTTCCTTGCCCTTATGTGGGCCTACCGAGGATGTCGTAGTGGTTTGTGCAGCCCTTTGAGACACTAGTGATTTAGGGCTATATAAGTAAACATTGATTGATTGATTGATTGATATGTGACAATAACATCTATTTAGAAAGTGCAGTGCACAACTGCACACACAACAGCTGTAAATATACTCCTCGCCTCTTAACCACGCCCCCCGACCCTGCCCGACCATTCCCTCCACCCCACCCCGACCACCTGAAGAGCGGAAACAACAGACAGCAGACGACGACGACGGCGGCTGAAAAGCGACCGGCGAACAAGCAGTGGAGGAAGGAGCTGAAAAGTGTCCCGACCTACACTGGGGTTTATTGGAAAATAAACAAAAGTCAAACCTGCTCAAGTAAGATGTCCTTCCTTGATGGTCTTAGGGGCCGGCACGACGGCAAGAGTCTGTCACATTTGGCGCCCAACCCGGAAGGACCATCGGAGGCGAGGGAGGACGATTTCCTCTGGGCTCTAGACGGCGCGTTCACCGAGCAGGCGGCAGGCAGCCGGCAGCGGCTCGAGGAGTCCCGCCAACAATTGCGGCTCCTGCAGGTACTGGCGGACCAGTACCCTTCGACCACTTCCCCCAAGGAAGTGGTGGAAGAAGAAGCGGCGAAAGAAGTGGTGGTGGTGGAAGAAGAAGAAGAAGTGGTGGTGGTGGAAGAAGAAGTAGTGGTAAAAATAGAAGAAGAAGAGGTGGTAGTGGAAGACAAGGACGAAAAAAAGAACAAAGAAGACGAAGAAAAGACAAAGACAAAGTAGACAAAGGAAAAGATGAAGAAGACAAAGAAAAAGACAAGAAAAGAAGGAAGAAAAGGATGAAGAAAAAGACTAAGAAAAGGACAAAGAAGAAAAAGACAAGGAAAAAGACAAACACAATGAGAAATGACAAGAAAGAAGACAAAGACAAAGAAAAGCACAAAGAAGAAAAAGACAAGGAAAAAGAAAAACAATGAGAAATGACAAGAAAGAAGACAAAGACAAAAGGACAAAGAAGAAAAAGACACGGAAAAAGACAAAGACAAGGAAGAAGACAAAGACAAAATGGCAGAAGAAAATTGAGAAAAGACAGGTGGCCGTGGCAATCTTCATTTCCCGCCCCTTCAAAAAAAGAAGAGGGGAGTTTGCTTAGCCGGTTGGAGTTCCGGCTTGCGTCTGGCGATGGAGGTATGTGGAGAGGCGGACCTGGCAGTCCAACAGCGGGGCAGGGCACGCTGGAGCCCGGACCAAGATGGCGGCGAGGAGGCCGAGATGACGACCGAATAGAGAGGCGGAGAGGCGTGCCGGGAGCGACGCTACAAGCGAGATTAGGTGCGTGGCTCGCGCACCGGGAGCCAATTAACATATCTCCTCTCAGTGTATAAAAGGGGAGAGGAGGAGAGAACGGGGCAGAAGGAGGAGGAGAGCCCGTAGCAGCTATCGAAGAGCGGAAGCAACCGAGAGCAGACGACGACAACGACGATGGCTGTAAAGCAAACGTGCAGTGGAGGAAGGACCTGATAAGTTTCCCTACCTACATTGGGGTTTATTGAAAAATAAACAAAAGTCAAACCTGCTCAAGCAAAATGTCCTTCCTTGATGGTCTTGGGAACCCGCACGACGCAAGAGTCTGTCACAATATTGTTGTTTTTTTTCGTCCGATAATGGCTTTTTTGCCGATATCCGATATTCCGATATTGTCCAACTCTTAATTACAATACCGATATCAACCGATACCAATATACTGTATACAGTCGTAAAATTAAGACATTACTATGCCTAATTTTGTCGTGATGCGTTAAACAAAGTAACGAGGTTTTCCAAAAATAAATCAACTCAAGTTATGGAAAAAAAATGCCAACATGGCACTGACATATTTATTATTGAAGTCACAAAGTGCATTATTTTTTTCAACATGCCTCAAAATAGCAGCTTGGAATTTGGGACATGTTCTTCCTGAGAGAGCATGAGGAGGTTGAGGTGGGCGGGGTTGGGGGGAGCGGGGTTGAGGTGGGGGGTGGTGAGGGTAGGGGGTAGCGGGGGTGTATATTGTAGCTTCCCAGAAGAGTTAGTGCTGCAAGGTGTTCTGGGTATTTGTACTGTTATGTTTATGTTGTGTTACGGTGCGGATGTTCTCCCGAAATGTGTTCGTCATTCTTGTTTGGTGTGGGTTCACAGTGTGGCGCATATTTGTAACAGTGTTAAAGTTGTGTCAACGGCCACCCTCAGTGTGACCTGTATGGCTGTTGAGCAAGTACGCGTTGCATTCACTTGTGTGTGAAAAATCGTAGATATTATGTGACTGGGCCGACACGCAAAGGCAGTGCTTTTACGGTTTATTGGCGCTCTGTACTTCTACCGACGTCCATGTATACGGCGGTGTTTTAAAAAGTCATACATTTAAATTTTTGAAACTGATATCGATAATTTCCGATATTACATTTTAAAGCATTTATTCGCAGATAATATCGGCAGTCTGATATTGTCGGACATCTCTACTTAATAGTATTCTATCTTTATTTGTCGTTACACTTTCTGAATGAATGATGTGATAATGTTCATCAGTCAACTCATTGGTGTTAGTTTTCAATCCATCAAGATAAAAAAATAAGATCAAAATCAATTTACAGGATATTATTTATGTAGTTTGATCATTTTCCTTGACTGATGTACTAACATGTTTTGTTTTTGTTTTTTTACATATGTAACATCATCTACAAATATAAAAAGAATTGCTATTGCGACATCTAGTGGACACATTCAAAAAAGCAGTTTCTTTCATTCAAAAATGTTGGCTCATTTTTATACTTAGCGAACTCATCCCGCGGGCCGAATAAAACCTGCCGTACGTTTGACACCCCTGGAACATATTAAGCAAAAAACTTGGGCAATATTTGCATTAAAATATTGTGAATTTTTCTGCTGAAATGAGTAGAATTGAAATGAATTGAGAAAAGACAACCACAAAACCTTTTATGAAAATTTTTTTATTTTGGCATCAATCAGTAACATTTGTTATTATCCTATTTTACTGACAAAAAAAACAAAAAAAACACACAAATGTAATCCCTAGCCCCAAAATGCATCCCAGGTTACAGTCTATTACATTTATATTGTTTGTTTTTTTCCAATACTTTTATGGAAATTATATCACTCGAAAAAACTGCATTTAGTTGAGATAATAATGAGTCATATATTGGAATATGGAATCCATTTTTTAAATTTGTTTTAACCATTAAATTAACCTAAAATATGACTTATTTTATCTTTGCGGAAAATATTGGACATAATGTGTTGTCAAGCTTGTGATATGTGATGCAAGTGTAGGCCACTCTGACACTATTGTTCTTTTTTTAATGTTTTTATTTTTCATAAATAGCTGTGATGAGAATGTTAATGGGGGATTTCTAATCACTGCTATATTGGAATTGTTATTATTATTGATACTGTTGTTGATAGTATTAATGTTTGTTTAACTACTATTCTGAATGATGCTGGGCAGAGTTTTGTTTTGGAATTGTAATTGTATTATTATGGTATTGGTGTGTGTATATTGTTGGATTGATTTGATATAAAATATATATATATATTTTTAAATCAATCCAACAAAATAATACACAATAATAAAATTATATGTATATATATATATATATATATATATATACAAACCCCGTTTCCATATAAGTTGGGAAATTGTTTAAGATGTAAATATAATATATTATAATATTGTAGCTTTGATGTAAACTACCTAGCTACAAGGGTCTAAATGTAGCTAAGCTACAGAAATAGTTACTCGTTAAAAAGTAGCTAAGCTACCGCCAAGTGACTAGAAAATGTAGCTAAGCTACGTAGCTTAGCTACATGTACAAACCCCTTTTCCATATGAGTTGGGAAATTGTGTTTGATGTAGATATAAACGGAATAAAATGATTTGCAAATCCTTTTCAACTTATATTCAGTTGAATATGCTACAAAGACAACATATTTGATGTTCAAACTGATAAATATATATTTTTTGCAAATAATGATCAACTTTAGAATTTGATGCCAGCAACAAGTGACAAAGAAGTTGGGAATGGTGGCAATGAATACTGATAAAGTTGCTCATCAAACACTTATTTGGAACATCCCACAGGTATGCAAGCTAATTGGGAACAGGTGGGTGCCATAATTGGGTATAAAAACAGCTTCCCAAAAAATGTTTAGGCCTTCACAAGAAAGGATGGGGCGAGGTACACTCCTTTGTCCACAACTGCGTGAACAAATAGTCAAACAATTTAAGAACAACCTTTCTCAAAGTGCAATTGCAAGAAATTTAGGGATTTCAACATCTACGGTCCATAATATCATCAAAAGGGTTCAGAGAATCTGGAGAAATCACTCCACATAAGCAACATGGCCGGAAACCAACATTGAATGACCGTGACCTTCGATCCCTCAGACGGCACTGTATCAAAAACCGACGTCAATCTCTAAAGGATATCGCCACATGGGCTCAGGAACACTTCATAAAACCACTGTCACTAAATACAGTTTGTCGCTACATCTGTAAGTGCAAGTTAAAGCTCTACTATGCAAAGCGAAAGCCATTCATCAACAAGACCAAGGAACGCCGCCGGCTCCACTAGGCCCGAGATCATCTAAGATGGACTGATGCAAAGCGGAAAAGTGTTCTGTGGTCTGACGAATCCACATTTCAAATTATTTTTGGAAATTGTAGACATTTGTGTCTTCGGGAAAAGAGAAGAAAAGACCCATCTGGATTGTTATAGGTGCAATGTTCAAAAGCCAGCATCTGGTATGGTATGGGGGTGCATTAGTGCCCAAGGCATGGGTAACTTACACATCTGTGAAGGCACCATTAATGCTGAAAGGTACATACAGGATTTGGAGCAACATACAGTATACTGCCATTCAAGCAAAGTTGTCATGGACGCCCCTGCTTATTTCAACAAGACAATGCCACACCACGTGTTACGACAGCATGGCTTCATAGTAAAAGTGCGGGTGTATTAGACTCCCTGTAGTCAAGACCTTTCTCCCATTGAAAATTCTGAAGCCTAAAATACGACAACAGAGACCCCGGACTGTTGAACAACTTAAGCTGTACATCAAGCAAGAATGGGAAAGAATTCCACCTGAAAATCTTAAAAAATGTGTCTCCTCAGTTCCCAAAAGTTTTTTGAGTGTTGTTAAAAGAAGAGGTGACACAGTGGTGAACATGCCCTTTCCCAACTACTTTGGCATGTGTTGCAGCCATGAAATTCCAAGTGAATTATTATTTGCAAAAAAAAAAAGTTTATGAGTTTGAACATCAAATATCTTGCCTTTGAAGTACATTCAACTGAATATGGGTTGAAAAGGATTTGCAAATCATTGTATTCCATTTATATTTACATCTAACACAATTTCCCAACTCATATGGAAACGGGGTTTGTATATATATATATATATATTATTGTTTTTTAATTACTTTTTTTTGCCTTTATTTTACAGTGCTGCTAATTTGTATTAACGACGTGGCACTTTGCTGTCGGTTGTTTCGGTTCTGTAAACCAGCAGAATTTAGTCTAACTGAGCGTGTCTGGGAGCTGGTCGACCGATAGAGGCGCATGGACGACAGGCGGCCGCGGAAACCTTCCCCTGAGAAAAAATACAGCAGCGGATCAAAGCATGAATTGGCTGCTGCCAGGCACAGAGTCACCACGACTGACTTCTGCATGGCAACCCTTTCCGTGCAATGAGTGTCCGTGCGGGACAGGGAGTGAATGTGGACGGAGCGCTGGACGTGGTACGGCATGAAGCTTATCAAGAACGTCAAAAGGATGATCACGATCATACTAATCGATTTAGAGCGCGTGCCCTGGTGGCACCTAGCCAGTGGAGCGCGGGTAAGTAGGGTTCGGATAATCCCGGCATAGCAGAACAGTATGACCAGAAAGGGCAGAAGAAAACCCGCCACCAAAGAAAAATTGTTCAGCACTACAAGTGCGGACACGCCTTGACCTTGCGGAGGCTCAAAGCATTTTGTTTTGTTGGTCACAGGATCAAATTTCTGGCCTAACATCAAAAAGGGGGAAGAGGCAAGACAGATACAAATCCAAATGCTCAGACACGCCAGACGTGCACGGCTCACTGTCCCCAGGTGAAGGTTCCGCACGGGGAAGACAATGGCCAGGAAGCGTGTGACGGACATGGCGGCCATAAAGTAAATGCTGCAGTAGAGGTTGACGTAGAGGGCGTAGGAGCTGATGCGACACAGGAAATCGCCCTGGTTCCACTGGCCCTTGTTCACGTAGTAGAGCACCCTCATAGGCAGAGTGCTGACACACAGCAGGTCGGACACGGCCAGGTTCAGCATGTAGACGTGGAAAGGGGAACTCTGCCGGTACGTTTTGATCAGCACCACCAGGGCCAAGCCATTCCCGACCAGGCCGAAGACGGTGATGATGGAGTAGGACGTGGTGTAAACCTGATTACGGAAGTCGTCGATGGACGGACAGGCAGTGGAGTTGCTGCTGAGCGTCTCATTAATTTGCTCCATCTGCAGGTGTTGGGACGGGGAGTCGGGGACACATGATTTGGTGAGGAATGGAAATGAAATCAAAGACAGACATCAATGATTCTGTAATATATACATTTTTGGTAACACTTTAGTATGAGGAATATATTCAGCATTAATTAGTTGCTTATTAACATGCAAGTAAATAACATAATGGCTCTTAATTGGTAATTATTAAGTACTTATTAATGCCTTACTCCAGTGGTTCTCAACCTTTTTTCAGTGATGTACCCCCTGTGAACATTTTTTTAATTCAACTACCCCCTAATCAGAGCATTTTTGGTTGGAAAAAAAGAGATAAAGAAGTAAAATACAGCATTCATCAGTTTCTGAGTCATCAAATTGTATAACAGTAGAAAATATTGCTCATTTGTAGTGGTCTTTCTTGAACTATTTGGAAAAAAATATATAAAAATAACTAAAAACAAACAAGTGATTCAATTATAAATAAAGATTTCTACACATAGAAGTAATCATCAACTTAAAGTGCCCTCTTAGGGGATTGTAATAGAGATCCATCTGGATTCATGAACTAAATTCTAAACATTTCTTTAATAAAAAAGAAATCTTTTACATCAATATTTATGGAACATGTCCACAACAAATCTAGCTGTCAACACTGAATATTGCATTGTTGCATTTCTTTTCACAGTTTATGAACTTACATTCATATTTTGTTGTAGTATTATTAAATATATATATTTATAAAGGATTTTTGAATTATTGCTATTTTTAGAATATTTAAAAAAAAAATCTCACATACCCCATGGCATACCTTCAAGTACGAGTACCCCCATTTGAGAACCACTGCCTTATTCTTTTATACAACCAGTAAGCCATTAACTAAGAGTCTTCCCTCAATAACCTCAGAATTACTGTTTATTAGTAACCCTAACCCTAATCCTAACCCTTATATGTTCCCCCAGTGTCCAAATAACTCTAAAATAAGTCTTTGTTACTTTAATAAGCAACTAATAAATGGTGAACATGTTCCCCATACTAAAGTGTTACCACGTTTTTTTGTGCGGATGGACTACAAATTCTGTAAAAATCATGTCACTGATGAAGTATGGTGTGCAATTACGGCTGAGGGCGGTAATCAGTGTCAATAAAACCATATCTAAACACTGCAACTATAACAATTAACTAACACATTTGTTTTGTAGTTAGTATAGAACTGCACTGCAAAAGAGGAGGCTTATACTGTCTTTGGACTTTTGATAAACGATATACATAACTCATGTTTTTTTGTTTTTTTATCCAAAAAAAAAACACTAATAAGTGACATTCACTATAGTTGTGCATTTTGTTTCCTTATAAAGAAACATACCACGTTAAAAAAAACATTTTTATTTATTGACTTTTTGTGTTGATTTTCATGCTCCTTCAAAGCCAAATTAGATATTATTTTCAAAATCTCAATACTTACAAATGTGTATGTCTTTCGGAGCTGGGTCTGATCCCTTTTTGTCCGCGAGTCGCTCTTCCTCTGAACCTGATGTCACAAAACTTGTTGCACAAGGATGCTGCTGCAGGTGGCCACTTCTGCAGTGTCAGCTATTTTGAATCTTCTGAAGGAGGGACTTCACTTGCACTGTGCATCTAGCCCGTGGTGATGTCATCATCTGTGCAGCCAGACTGTAAATAATGTCATGCTGCGGTTCAGATCAAATATCTTTACTGACCTCCAGTGGTTTAACTCAAATCATCTTGTTCCATGATGATTCTTGACAAGATACTGAGTGCATTCTTTCCCTCCAATGTCCTTGTTGCTCCCCTTGCAGAGCTTGGAGATGGTGTTTAACACAGAAGCGGTGGAAATGTGCACTTTTGAAAATACTTCCACAACTTCTGACTGAATGTTCATGAATGTGTGCAGGCTCACATGGTCCTGGTTGCTTGGATCAGTGTTACGATTTGGTGGGCGCATTGTGATGCGCGGAGGTGTCGGCCCCAAGATGCCAAAGACGGGAGCAAGCAGGAGTGGAGGTAGGAACCAAATTTAATAATAAAACACAACAAAACACTTGACAAAGGAAAAGAAAAGGCGTGCCACTGCACGGAAAGCTAAATGCTATTTGTAACAAGAGTAGAGTTCAAAAGTCCGTAAGGAGCGCGAGCCGAGCGCGCGGAAAGCTAAGCTAAAACTTAGCAGAGTAAAAAAACAATGAGGAATAACAAATCGTAACTTGTTGCGTGAGCAAACGAAACAGCCAGGCTGAACTAAGATAACAGGTGGGCTTAAATACAGAGAATGTTATAACAAACCCGTGTGTGGACGGAGCGTGCAGGAGGAGCAAATTAAGTTGTCATGGTAATGAATGAAAACAAGGAAGTGCGCTAGCAAAGTGATCGGCAGAGTACGAAACATGATCAGAACATAGTAGGGCAATACAAAAGGACTTAAGCAAACTAGAAATGTGATCTGGAAGCCGGATCACAACAGATCAGTGTTGCCAACTTTGTGACTTTTTTTCCTAAATCTGGTGATTTTCCAACCCTCCTAGTGACGTTTTTTTCGACAAATCGAGCAACTTTTTCAAAAGTTTTCGAGGCATGAAAGCACGTATCAATATCGTGAGCCCCTCTTTGCAGGTTGTCAGTAGCATCGTGCAGCAGTCCCAGCTGCAGTCAGAACTGAGAGGAGACCCATATTCCTCCGCGTCCAGACTGCAAATGAAATTTACAAAGCTTCCTCTGTTTGCTCCTGGGTGTACAGGGCATGATCTAAAAGTAATTTTATAACAATCACTCGTTTTATGAAACACATTTATTTCAAGGTAGGCTCACTGTAAGTAACAGTTCCGCCCTGCAGATGCCGGAATCAAACCGGCAACCCACAAACTGTTGTGCATTCTTTCTCCAATGGTCAAGGTAACATGCTTTATAAGTATCATGCATCAAACACCGCTTTGAAAAGCTGTGTGATACAAAACTACTCATTGTAGCTATTAGCTCTGACTCCATCCATCCATTTTCTACCGCTTATTCCCTTTCGGGGTCGCGGGGGGCGCTGGCGCCTATCTCAGCTACAATCGGGCGGAAGGCGGGGTACACCCTGGACAAGTCGGCACCTCATCGCAGGGCCAACACAGATAGACAGACAACATTCATACTCACATTCACACACTAGGGCCAATTTAGTGTTGCCAATCAACCTATCCCCAGGTGCATGTCTTTGGAAGTGGGAGGAAGCCGGAGTACCCGGAGGGAACCCACGCATTCACGAGGAGAACATGCAAACTCCACACAGAAATATCCCGAGCCTGGATTTGAACCCAGGACTGCAGGACCTTCGTATTGTGAGGCAGACGCACTAACCCCACCGTGAAACCCTAGCTCTGACTCCCTTATTTTAATTTTGAAAATAAAAAAAACACATTTAACTCATTTTTGTTTTTTTAGGTAAAAGTGTTTTAAATATTGTGCTTCTGGGTTAATACTGTTGATCAATTTGAATGTTTTATTATGTCTAGAGCTATTCATTTTTATTTTTCAGTATCAAATGGTTCAAGTCAGTCCAAAAATGTGTGGATACATTTTTATTTTGGGCTAATTAATGCACTTTATATATTTCAGTTTTGACTGAAAAGAAAAGTTTGTAAAGTTTTTTTTTTTTTTGTACTAAGTTGATATTTTATTATTTTTCTCCTTTGTTTTTTGTTTTATTTGGTGTTAATAAGAACACATTGTTATGCAGAGATGTACTTAAAACAATTGTATAGATAAAATATACCGTGTATAGTCGCGGCGAAGAGTGGGTGGGGCAAAATATTTTCTTCTTCCTTGGGGGAAGAAGAAAGCAATGCTGTAGTGTACTGCTGCACCAGTCAGTGAGCTAAAAGCCACTTGCTGTACAGCACAGCTCTTAAGGCATCAGGGCAGTCAATATTTTTACCCAACTTACTATCACGCAGCCACTCTGTCTGGCCACCATTACGCTTACCCACTAAACTTCTGTTTGTTGTATTCTGTTGTATTAAGACAGTCAAAAAATATTACAACTTTTAGAAGTTTATAAGTAATATTATATTTTGATCGTGTTATTTTTATATTTTATATTTTGTATTTTTGTATTTATGTTTCCATGTACAATATATATGTCTCCCAGTATGTGCGGGAGCCAAGGTACAGCCCCAGCCACCCAGAAAGTCCAACCCAAAACAGCAGGTGCGGCACCCAGGAAACATGGGACGACCGGCCCCACACAGGCAGGCCGGCCAGCAACAGGACCTCCAGAACCGGGGTCACTGTGCCACAATGCAGGCCAACGGCAGGCCGTAGACAGAAGCGCCCAACCAAGGACAAGGCACAGGAGAAGCAGGAGACAACCAGCCCCCAAGCCAGCGAGCGACCACACCCCACAAGGGCAGAAAGACAAGACACTCTATCCCGATGGGGTCCAGAGGCTTCCCGCAGACGGATAGGTAACCCGCCCCAGCCCACAAGCAACTGGGCCGTCACGGGCCCAAACCCCCCTGGGAAAACGGCGGGGTCTGCCCCAGGCTTCCCCGTTTCAGTCGGCGGCAGCAACACCACCCAATACGTGGCCACGGGAACTTCCCATCCCTCAAATGCAGGGACCCCAACAATGGCGATGGAACATCCAACAACTGCCCTTGAGGGAATAAAAAAAAACGAAAGAGGAGGTAATCACTGACAGGTCAACAAACAGGGCCATTACCTCAGCAGCTGGTCGCCGAGCAACAACACAGCATTCCACATGACACACCGAGTGGCCACGACAAGCTACACGTGGGTACTAGACCTAGCAGGCCTCCACCGAGCCAGGCATCTGGAAATGGTTGGGAGGCAGGACCCAGGGGCCCCAGGGGCCCCAGACCCGCAGCCCAGCGGCAGCGGCCCGAGGTGTTGACTCCTGTGGGGCAAGCAGGCACTGAGGGCGACACCAGTCTCAAATGCTCCGCCAGGTCCCCAACCCCCCCCCATCCGTCCAAAAAGTATATCAATCATAAACAGACTTTTACATTCTAATTTAAGTTCCTACAGACATTGACAAAGTGCTCCTAGCAAACTCAATGGTGTTGTTGACTCGGCTGAAGAGTGATGGGTTTAACACAGCGGCAACTCTTCTTTGTATACGTTTTATGCAACATTTTTCGCTTGACTTGTTGCTAGGGAGTGACGGCAATCAGACGTGAACAGCAATAACAGAAAAAAATATAAGAAAAACTACTGTATTTTTAATTTAGACAAGATATCGTTACAAAATTAAAAAAATAAAAGAAGCATAATTAATGGTGAGAATAATGCTGGACCAGAATGGCGAGATCATCAGTAGCAAAGGAAATATGAGCATGTCAGGACTTTGACTTGGATTTGTTTTGCTTCTTCGACACAGAGGGAATTTGGAACGAGCCAAGCGAGAATGTGAGTACATGATTAATTTATTTATACACTATAATACAAAAAGGGAAAACAAAGGGCACGCTCAGTGGCGGATAATAATCTATACTAAACTCCAAACAAAACAGCACAATGGCATGACTATATACAAATCAACAAAAGATACTATCAATGGTACAAAACAAACACACAACTTGCACGGAGGCATAAATATAAACAAGATCTTACGTGGCATGGTCAAATCAATAATCAGCGTGGCAAGGCAAGGTAGGTGCGTGGTCATCAGGGTTCGATACAAAGTCCGGTATGTAAAGCAAGTACACAAGCATGTAGCAAGTAGTAAGCACAAAGTTACCAGACAGAGGACAGAAAAACAGAATGGTATAAATAATGACTGTGATGATGATTACTAACAGGTGTGAGGCTGAGGACAGGGGCGTGACTTGGAGACCAGGTGGAATCTAATGAGTAACTATGGAAAAAAAAACAAACCAGGAAGTGCAAAAACGGGAAACAAGAGTCCAAAACAAAACATAACATGATCAAACATAAACCCAGATTAACAGGCATCACAGAGCAAAACATTCAACATAACCTTTTCCACTAACCCCTAAAATATATTTCATCCGTTATCTATGTTTACATTACTTATTTTTGTTTGTTTTTACTCAGAAGTCTAGAACCTAAAGACCGGTATTTATATGGTGTGAGACGATAAGTCCATGAGGTTGAACAAAGTAATTCTGGTTAAGTGATGAAGGAAGTGTTGTTATTATTCCCTTATTCCTGTTTCCTGCGTACGCTGCTAATGAGTTTGGCTTGTGATGTTTGCAGATGTCCGGATGCTGGAGTGGCTAATTCAGCTGGAACTCATTTAGCAATGACACACAAAGGAACATTACAGCAACATGCACAGACCAAGGATGGTGTGCAGGGGTTCCAATGATAATAGCGTTACCACCGTGTTGGCCCTGGGTAGCTCCTTGAGCAATATTGGACTGTTACATCCACAGTGCAAGAAGGAGCGCTACCACAGGTCCTTTCTAACCACAGCCATTACGCTTTACAACACCCTTATGTGATTACTGGGATCTTTTTTCTTGGTGTGCAATACAGATGTTAGTGTTCTTTTTTTGTTTTTATTTCATATTTTATCCATACATATTGGTGTACAATATGTAGTATTTAAATTTAGTTTGTTTTGTTTTTTATTACGTTTTTCTCCTGCTCCTGTATGTAAAAAAACTTCACAGTGTGGGATAAATAAAAATCTACCCAACCCTATCCTATCATAGCTGATCTCAATGGTCCAAGAGTAGCTGTAGTGTTAGAAAGTTAGATTTAAAGTTTGTCCTTTGACATGATGAAAGCTGGTTGTATGTCCATGTTGATATCAGTATATTTACGTTTATCATTTTTTTTGTTTGGTATGTTAGAAAAGCCTTGATCAAGTGGTAATACTGCCCGGTGGTGAGGTGGTGACTTGTCCAGGGTGTACGCCGCCTTCCGACTGAATGCAGCTGAGATAGGCTCCTGCACCCCCCACAACTCCAAAAGGGACAAGCGGTAGAAAATGTATGAATGGAAGTGCTAGTACTCAAACAGAGAACAACGGTAGGTATGAAAAACACTAACATATTTGTTATGAACCACCTGGATTTGACTTACACTGTCTTTTGGTTGAACTGGAGCGGTAATTGTTTTTTTAGTGACACTTAGTAGTTAATGATTTTTTTCGTTTGGCTCACTCCTTGGGACGGTGTGGCGAAGTTGGTAGAGTGGCTGTGCCAACAATCTGAAGGATTACTGGTTCAATCCCCACCTTCTACCATCCTAGTCACGTCCATTGTGCCCATGCGCAAGACACTTCACCGTTGCTCCTGATGGGACCTGGTTAGCGCCTTGCATGGCAGCTCCCGCCATCAGTGTATGAGTGTGTGTGTGAATGGGCGAATGTGGAAATACTGTCAAAGCGCTTTGGGCTCCTTAAAAAAGGGGTAGAAAAGCGCTACACAAGTACAGCCCATGTACAATTTAACATTTCACTATGCGGACACGTTAGTTATTGTATTTGTAAGTAATATACAACTATGATTGTTTTATATTGAGTATAGTACAACAAATGGGATGTTTTAGACAGCAATATTGTTCAATTAAGGGCGCTTATTATGTATGTCTAGTGTCACAGCGCGTGCACAATCCCACATGTCATCTGCCGGCACCTCCGCTAGAAGCGTGCTGAGACACGCATCTGCTCGCTCGGATTGCCCTTGCAGGCAATCATCAGTCAACGCACATGGTCTGATAAGAGCAGGGAGCCTGATGATGAGTGGAGCTGAAGATTTAGTGCCGGAACGTAGTTCACTCTCGCAGTAAGCATCTCATCTCTGGCTTCCCTACCGCGTACTTGCTCTCCCTCTCTGTGCCTTCCCTGTTCCCGTGTCTTATGTCCTTTGTGTTCCTTGCAGTGCTTCCCCTGTTTCCCGTGATTGAGCTGTGTGCCTCATCTTCCCTCTGGATTCCGGACTGCCTTCCTCGATCCTCAACTCCTGCTTGGACACGGACCATGTTGCTTCTCTCCAGTCCCCGACCGCTTGCTTGCCCATGGACTGCCTTCCCGCCTCCTCCCTTTTGATCTGATGAAGGATTCATCCAGCACGCACATACAACAAACATTCACATGGTTAATTCTACACATCGTTTTGCACCTACCACTTAGAGTAGCATACACATGCCACCTATTCATTAAGTTCAATAAACATATTGAACTAATTCCTCCCGTGGTGTCGTCTCCTTCCCCCGCCATACGTAACATCTGGCTTGTAGGCTGTTGTGTGCTTAAAGTAAAAGTAAAGACCAACCTTGATTGATTACTTGAGGACATTAAGATATAGATACATTAGTTTTGCACAAGTAAAAATTCTGCAGGATTCATGGTTGTATCAAAGATTTTGGATGCAAGCCAATTCATTCCAATACTTTTTATTTAAATGTTTTTGCTGATATCTGATATCAATATCAGATCAGCATTCCCCCTAGTAGATGAAGAATTCAGAGACAAAAACAAATGTATCCATTTTTCTTTGTTTTGAGTTCATGTGTTGTGTTGTGATCCGCTGGCCGGATCATATTTTTGATTTAGATTTTTGAGTCTTTTTGTGTTTACTGTTTGTTTTGGACTCATTCGGTTTGGGTTTGTGCTCCTCTGTTTGTTACCATAGTAACGTATTATTTTCACCTGCCGCAGGTTCCAGACGCACACCTGTTTTTGTTAATCATTGTCTTGATTTAAGCCTGCCTCCTTGGTTCATTCTGGCTTGATTCGTAATTTGTGTTCTCACAAGTAACGACTTTGGTTTCTGATTCTGTATTCCTGTTCGCTACCAGCTAGCTTCCACGCTAGGTCCTTTGTTTATGCTAGCTCCCATGCTGAGGGCTTTTTGTTATGCCTTTTGTGCCTAGAGCAAGTTTTTCTTTGTTATCCATCCATCCATCAATTTCCTACCGCTTGTCCCTTACGGGGTTGCGGGGGGCGCTGGCGCCTATCTCAGCTACAATCGGGCAGAAGGCGGGGTACACCCTGGACAAGTCGCCACCTCATCGCAGGGCCAACACAATAGGGTCTGATTTAATTTTAAATGAATCTTTTGTTCTTACCTTCACACTGTGTCCGAGCCCAACTGCAACCCTGAGAGAACGACTCCGCATCACAATGCGACCCAATCGTTACATTTTGTGGAGCTTTTCGTGAAACAGTCAACCTGCTGATGTGGGTTGCAATTTAATTATTTCTCACATCCAAAATAAAAAACGAAAAAAAGTGCATTTTTCGTTTTTTACAGATACTTTTGTACAAAATATGCAACAATAACAGATAACTCTAGAAAAACCTTTTTTTTATGAGTGAAAACCTTTTCCAGAGGTATACTTATTCCATCACTGTAATGAACTAATTGGATTGATCTTTATCGTCATTGCACAAGTACAACACACTTTTGTTTCGATTTGTTTTGTTTTGATGCTTTATATTAGTTGCATCACAGCAAAACAGACACAAAGCGAGAGAAGACAAGCGCTGTTGTTGGATTTTCTTTGCACTGATTGGTCATAATAGAATTGTGCTGCATTACGCTTGTCATTTTCTAAAGTAAAACAGACTATTCAACCGGCAAAAAGTAGGTCACTTTTTCAGAACATTTGACTTTAAAGGCCTCCTGAAATGAGATTGTCTTATTTAAACAGGGATAGCAGGTCCATTCTATGTGTCATACTTGATCATTTTGCGAAATTGCCATATTTTTGCTGAAAGGATTTAGTAGAGAACATCGACGATAAAGTTCGCAACTTTTGGTTGCTAATAGAAAAGCCCTGCCTTTACCGGAGGTCGCAGAAGATGACATCACCCGTTTTGGGCTCCTCACATCCTCACATTCTTTTTAATGGGAGCCTCCAACAAAAAGAGCTATTTGGACCGAGAAAACGACAATTTCCCCATTTATTTGAGCGAGGATGAAAGATTTGTGTTTGAGGATATTGATAGCGACGGACTACAAAAAGAAAAAAAAAGCAATTGCATTGGGACGGATTCAGATGTTTTTAGACACATTTACTTGGATAATTATGGGAAATCCCTTATCTCTCTATTGTGTTGTTAGTGTTTTAGTGAGTTTAATAGTACTTGATAGTCGGAAGGTTGTGTCCATGGGTGTCTTGAGGCCAGTGTCTGATGGAAGTCGACGGCAGCTGTATGGATGGCACAAGCTCAGCTGATCTCCGGTAAGTGGCAACTTTTTACCACAATTTTCTCACCGAAAACTGCTGGTTGACATTTGGTCGGGATCCATGTTCGCTTGACCGCTCTGATCCATAGAAAAGCTTCACCTCCGGGAATTTTAAACAAGGAATCACCGTGTGTTTGTGTGGCTAAAGGCTAAAGCTTCTCACCTCCATTTTCTACTTTGACTTCTTCATTATTCATTGAACAAAGTGCAAAAGATTCAGCAACACGGATGTCCAAACTACTGTGTAATTACGCGGTTGAAACATACAACTTTTAGCTGTGTGTGTGCGCAGCGCTAATATTTCCTTACAGTCCGTGACGTCACGCGTACACGTCATCTTTCCGCGACGTTTTCAACAAAAAAACTTTAAAATTTCAAATTTAAAATTGCAATTTAGTAAACTAAAAAGGCCGTATTGGCATGTGTTGCAATGTTGATATTTCAAAATTGATATATAAACTATCAGACTGCGTGGTCGGTAGTCGTGGGTTTCAGTAGGCCTTTAACTCCAGGCAGAGAACGGCTCAAACTACTTACAGCTCATAATCAGCGGAATGGTGTTGCTGTCGTGGCTGATGGTTGCAGCAGCTCTGCATGGTGCGATCGTTTGTGATGTTTCCCTCTTGTTTTCACGTTTGTATTTGCGCTGCAACACCATAATTTCCCCATTGTAGAATCAATGAATTCCATCCTATCCTTTATCGGTCTTCTCATCTTTACAGTCTGCAATAGTAATCATTGTGTGCAGTCCAGCCCTGCAAACTCATGACCACACTTTCTAACTTTATTGAGAGGTAATCTAAGAGAGATAAGCCAATTAATAAAAAAAAAAAAAAATAAATAACCTGGGCAGTAAACTCATTGTCCAACACAACTCTTAAAGTCCGGGTAAATGAGAATTGTACTATTACACACCCACACTAGCTAGCATCGGGTACATATAGTTAATTTCATTAAGCATTCCAAACAAATTTGCCTAATGGGCAACAAAAATTAAACATTTTGTGTAATCTTTTTTCCATCACATTTGACATTTGCCATTTTAATCCATGCACACAGCGACATACTCTGTTGATTTTCTAGTGAACCAATACTTTACTTGTGTGAGTAACTTGCATGTGGAAGTCAACAATTTATCTTATGACCTACAGTGTACACCCACCGCCCACATATAATCTTAACAACTTCTGCTGAACCCTTCCAAAGTGGGAGGACAATTAAACCTATAAAATGATTGGTGGACTTGCTTGGAAATTTTCGTGTGCAGTCGTCGACTTCAGAAAATCACAATAATGCTCATATGTGAACATGTCAGCTCATATGTGAACATGTCAAACGTTTGTCACTCTGACTTCAATAAACACAGAAGCAAATAGGGATTGGATTTAATAAAAATCCATTGATTTAATGCAAAGTGTATATGGAAAAACATAATTTGCGATTGTATTATTTATCATCTTTATTATCTGCTACGTTATGCAGAGTTTGTTGTTTTGACTGCGAAGACTCAAACAATAGTGTTCTTGGTTTTTTCTTTAATTTGCATACACAATGTCCCTTTTTTCTAATTTCAGCAACAACACATTTCTCATAAGAATAACAGTTATATAGCAATTAAAACAATCCGTTTCAAAGTCAAAACGTCACTTTCATAAAATCAATGCAAGTCTTTTTATTTAAACGCCTACTGAAATTAGATTTTCTCATTTAAACGGGAATACAGGTCCATTCTATGTGTCATACGTGATCATTTCGCGATATTGCCATATTTTTGCTGAAAGGATTTAGTAGAGAACATCGACGATAAATTTTGCAACTTTTGGTTGCTAATAGAAAAGCCCTGCCTTTACCGGAAGTATGTGCGCATGACGTCACGAGTTGCAGGTCTCCACACATATTTCCATTGTTTTTAATGGGAGCCACCAGCAGTAAGAGCAATTCGGACCGAGAAAGCGACAATTTCCCCATTAATTTGAGCGAGGATGAAAGATTTGTGAATTAGGATATTCATAGTGAAGGAATTAAAAAAAAAAAAAAAAAACGACGGGTCCTGGCGACGGCAGTGTGAGCGTTTCAGATGTAATTAGACACATTTAGTAGGATAATTCTGGAAGATCCCTTATCTGCGTATTGTTTTAATAGTGTTTTAGTGAGATTTTAAAGATTGTAAAGACATACCTCGAGGTCGGAAGGCTGCGGTGAACACGAAGTGTCTCAGAGAGAAGCCGAGGAGCCAAACTCACAGCTGCCTTTTAAACAGCTGCTGCAGGACGACAAATAATCCAATTATTTCTCCCGTAAGATATATATCACAATTTCCCCATCCAAAAACATGCTGGTTGACGTAGAGAAAACATGTTCACTTGACCGCTCCGCTTCACAACAAACAAAGAAACATCGGCTGTGTCTCGGTGCTAAAGACAGCTGCAATCCACCACTTTCCACCAGCAGCATTGTTCTTAATAGTCTCCATTATTAAATGAACACATTGCAAAAGATTCAGCAACACAGATATCCAAAAAACTACGTAATTATGCGGTCAAAGCAGACGACTTTTAGCCGCGAGTGGTGCAGCGCTAATATTTCTTGACAGTCCGTGACGTCACGCGTACGCGTCATCATTCCGCGACGTTTTCAACAAGAAACTCGCGGGAAATTTAAAATTGCAATTTAGTGAACTAAAAAGGCCGTATTGGCATGTGTTTCAATGTTAATATTTCATCATTGATATATAAACTATCAGACCGCATGGTCGGTAGTAGTGGGTTTCAGTAGGTCTTTAAGTAATATGTACTCATCACTGTTATATACGTTGGTAATTGTATTTGTCATTTAACAGCTTTTAAAAGCCAATACTCACTGCAACATACTCTTTTGAGTGCAGACCAAGTCAGTTCATGCTGCACAGTAGGGGAGAAAGTAATACAAGTAAAAGTATATACAAACTGATATCAACTTGGACATGCGAGCATCAATCAAAAGGCTTCCATCATGTCAAAGGAGTCAAGGACTCAAACTAATTTCCTGACAAAGCAATCAGTTTTAGACTATGGAGATACAAGTTAAGTTTAAGGCACTGTCATTTTTATCGGCTTCCATGCACACCGTTACTTGAACCGTAAATGTTGTCTTAAAGTTCATTTGTGTGTCACGGCTAAATGAGTTCCATCTGAATGAACTTCTCCAACATCCAAACATCTGCAAACATCACAAACTAAACTCATTATCAGCTTACGCAGGAAATAGGAATAAGGGAATAAAAACATTGTGGACTTGGAGAAGGCATTCGACCGTGTCCCTCGGGAAGTCCTGCGCAGAGAGTATGGGGTATCGGACTGTCTTATTATGGCAGTCCGATCCCTGTACGATCAGTGTCAGAGCTTGGTCCGCATTGCTGGCAGTAAGTCGGACACGTTTCCAGTGAGGGTTGGACTCAGCCAAGGCTGCCCTTTGTCACCGATTCTGTTCACAACTTTTATGGACAGAATTTCTTGGCGCAGTCAAGGCGTTGAGGGGTTCCGGTTTAGTGGCCGCAGGATTAGGTCTCTGCTTTTTGCAGATGATGTGGTCCTGATGGCTTCATCTGACCGGGATCTTCAGCTCTCACTGGATCGGTTCGTAGCTGAGTGTGAATGAGAATCAGCACCTCCAAATCCGAGTCCATGGTTCTCTCCCGGAAAAGGGTGGAGTGCCATCTCCGGGTTGGGGAGGAGACCCTGCCCCAAGTGGAGGAGTTCAAGTACCTAGGAGTCTTGTTCACGAGTGGAGGAAGAGTGGATCGTGAGATCGACAGGCGGATCGGTGCGGCGTCTTCAGTAATGCGGACGTTGTACCGATCCGTTGTGGTGAAGAAGGAGCTGAGCCGGAAGGCAAAGCTCTCAATTTACCGGTCGATCTACCTTCCCATCCTCACCTGTGGTCATGAGCTTTGGGTCATGACCGAAAGGATAAGATCACGGGTACAAGCGGCCGAAATGAGTTTCCTCCGCCGTGTGGCGGGGCTCTCCCTTAGAGATAGGGTGAGAAGCTCTGTCATCCGGGAGGAACTCAAAGTAAAGTCACTGCTCCTCCACATCGAGAGGAGCCAGATGAGCTGGTTCGGGCATCTGGTCAGGATGCCACCCGAACGCCTCCCGAGGGAGGTGTTTAGGGCACGTCCAACCGGTAAGAGGCCACAGGGAAGACCCAGGACACGTTGGGAAGACTGTCTCCCGGCTGGCCTGGGAACGCCTCGGGATCCCCCGGGAAGAGCCAGACGAAGTGGCTGGGGAGAGGGAAGTCTGGGCTTCCCTGCTTAGGCTGCTACCCCCACGACCCGACCTCGGATAGGCGGAAGAAGATGGATGGAATGGATGGATGGATGGAATAAAAACAACCCTTTATCATCACTTCACTATAGTTATGTATTAATCATGTATTAAGTATGTACTATGATTCGTGCTGATATTAATTTTGGTATTGGCCAATACTCAAAGCTCCAGTGTCGGTATCTTACTAGAAGTGAAACATTTTTATCGAGACACCCCAAGCTGAGGTAGCACCATATTCTCTTTTTTTTTGCACTCAAATTAACTGTCTTTTCTATTTATTGTAATTCACATTTCCTTTTTCTTTGATCACTTATAATTGGTCCTCTTATCGATGTGAAGGGAAACTTAGCCAGGTAAGAATTCCATTACTCAGTGTGTCTACTGTGTTTCTTGAATTACCGCCGACTTGTGCTGGTTTTTCCGTTTACTACCGCAGAAAACTGTGAAAACCGCACCGCATTGAGCAGATTACAGTAGTTGGAACGAGACACAACAAACCATAGCCAGAAGAGAGATATTTTGTTTGGGAGCAGCCTGAGGGCAGGAAGAAAACAGTTGAAGTAATGTCAGTCATATTGTACTGAGGCCCGCGACCCTGAAGGGAATAAGCGGTAGAAAAATAGATGGATATTCTACCGAGGATGTGTGCAATGCTTTAATCCTTGCTAAAATTTTTCCTTTTTAAATGTTCAATGTTCACAAGTCCCCTATGATCTCATACAATTCCTTTTCAACATCCAAGTTATTGTACTATTTTTGCCTGTTTGGACTTATAATAGGGATGGCGTGGCGCGGTTGGGGGAGTGGCCGTGCGCAACCCGAGGGTCCCTGGTTCAATCCCCGCCTAGTACCGACCTCGTCACGTCTGTTGTGTCCTTGAGCAAGACACTTCACCCTTGCTCCTGATGGATGCTTGTTAGCGCCTTGCATGGCAGCTCCCTCCAACAGTGTGTGAATGTGTGTGTGAATGGGTGAATGTGGAAGTAGTGTCAAAGCGCTTTGAGTACCTTGAAGGTAGAAAAGCGCTATACAAGTGCAACCCATCCATCCATCCATCATCTTCCGCTTATCCGAGGTCGGGTCGCGGGGGCAACAGCCTAAGCAGGGAAACCCAGACTTCCCTCTCCCCAGCCACTTCGTCTAGCTCTTCCCGGGGGATCCCGAGGCGTTCCCAGGCCAGCCGGGAGACATAGTCTTCCCAACGTGTCCTGGGTCTTCCCCGTGGCCTCCTACCGGTTGGACGTGCCCTAAACACCTCCCTAGGGAGGCGTTCGGGTGGCATCCTGACCAGATGCCCGAACCACCTCATCTGGCTCCTCTCGATGTGGAGGAGCAGCGGCTATACTTTGAGTTCCTCCCGGATGGCAGAGCTTCTCACCCTATCTCTAAGGGAGAGCCCCGCCACACGGCGGAGGAAACTCATTTCGGCCGCTTGTACCCGTGATCTTATCCTTTCGGTCATGACCCAAAGCTCATGACCATAGGTGAGGATGAGAACGTAGATCGACCGGTAAATTGAGAGCTTTGCCTTCCGGCTCAGCTCCTTCTTCACCACAACGGATCGGTACAACGTCCGCATTACTGAAGACGCCGCACCGATCCGCCTGTCGATCTCACCATCCACTCTTCCCTCACTCGTGAACAATACTCCTAGGTACTTGAACTCCTCCACTTGGGGCAGGGTCTCCTCCCCAACCCGGAGATGGCACTCCACCCTTTTCCGGGCGAGAACCATGGACTCGGACTTGGAGGTGCTGATTCTCATTCCGGTCGCTTCACACTCGGCTGCGAACCGATCCAGCGAGAGCTGAAGATCCCGGTCAGATGAAGCCATCAGGACCACATCATCTGCAAAAAGCAGAGACCTAATCCTGCGGCTACCAAACCGGAACCCCTCAACACCTTGACTGCGCCTAGATTTTCTGTCCATAAAAGTTATGAACAGAATCGGTGACAAAGGACAGCCTTGGCGGAGTGCAACCCATTTACTATAATAAATATTGCTTGAATATTTGGATTGAACGCTACATTGTATTCCACTATACAGGAATTCTGCACCATTGAGGAGGAGTATAGATTGACAGTAGTGGAAATTGATAGTCTATTTTGGATTATTTTCAGACGGGAAAAGCGAGTCACTACTGTACACCAATTATTACAGTAGAATATCAGTTCAGACTGTTTTATTTCTATGTCAGCAATAAACTGCACATATGGAATATGGCCTCACATGTGGAAGACTCGGGCTTCACGGTGGCAGAGGGGCTAGTGCGTCTGCCTCACAATACAAAGGTCATGCAGTCCTGGGTTCAATCCCAGGCTCAGGATCTTTCTGTGTGGAGTTTGCATGTTCTCCCCGTGAATGCGTGGGTTCCCTACGGGTACTCCGGCTTCCTCCCACTTCCAAAGACATGCACCTGGGGATAGGTTGATTGGCAACACTAAATTGGCCCTAGTGTGTGAATGTGAGTGTGAATGTTGTCTGTCTATCTGTGTTAGCCCTGTGATGAGGTGGCGACTTGTCCAGGGTGTACCCCGCCTTCCGCCCGATTGTAGCTGAGATAGGCGCCAGCGACCCCAAAAGGGAATACGCGGTAGAAAATGGAATGGATGGGTGTGGAAGACTCTGTTCATTGGTTATAGAGCACTCTGGTCTTCATGTTACACATTATTTTACTTTTACGTTTAGATGTGACTACTTATCAGCCAAACGTCACGCTAAATTCTATAATGTTTTAAAATTTTGTACATCGGCGTCAAGGAATGTGATCTTGGTGACTTGTGTTGACTTGATTTTGAGGGTGTTGATATTGGAGTGACTCCGCTCCTTACATGGGAACGAGTTCAACACAAACTCATCTCCTTTTTCACACGCTCCGACTCCACTTTTAGTCCAAAAATACTATTATGCTCCATTTACATGTTAAATTCGCAAGAGATAAACACAGAGAAAAGCCGGTTAGAGGGAAGCACTCTCTCAGGGTGGTCCAATGACAGTGAACTCTTGAGCAATACTCAGCAGACGGAGTAGCTTCTATCGGTCGTGCTAACACTGACATGCTCAGCAGTTTAATGAAGCACTAAATAGCAATGTGACTGGACTATAGTAAATTAGTAGACAAGTGAAATATGGGCTACAGTACACTTTGCAGACATAAAATTGCATCATTTTACATTAAATACATACCCAATTTTAATGTTTCATCTGAAAAGGCTTTTGTGGTTTACATTATTGAGAAAAAGTAAAGTAAGTAAAGTACCAATGATTGTCACACACACACTACGTGTGGCGAAATTTGTCCTCTGCATTCGACCCATCCCCTTGTTCACCCCCTGGGAGGTGAGGGGAGCAGTGGGCAGCAGCGGTGCCGCGCCCAGGAATCATTTGTGGTGATTTAACCCCCAATTCCAACCCTTGATGCTGAGTGCCAAGCAGGCAGGTAATGGGCCCCATTTTTATAGTCTTTGGTATGACTCGGCCGGGGTCTGAACTACCCATCTCAGGGCGGACACTCTAACCAGTGTGTACTACCTACTCAGTGGACTAGTGGGTAGAGTGTCGGCCCTGAGATCGGTAGGTCGTGAGGTCAAATCCCGGCTGAGTCATACCAAAGACTATAAAATGGGAGCCATTACCTCCCTGCTTGCCATTTACCATTAAAGGTTGGAATTGGGGGTAAAATCACCGTAAATGATTCCCGGGCGCTGCCCACTGCTACCCTCACCTCCCAGGGGGTGATCAAGGGTGATAGGTCAAATGCAGATTGTGTGAAAATCATTGGTACTTTACAAAGTATTCTTGTTCACACACACAAGTTCCCCGCTGCAATTTCAGTAACTGCATATTTTGTAGTGCAGTCACTGTTAAAACTTAGTTTTTAAGCAGGGTTGACTTCTGACATAAACACTCTATTTGGTTGTTTGGGGCCACAATCATCACCGTGGTTGACGTGCTCTGCAGGTGTTTGCTTGTTCAACTTTGATGGAATTAATCATGTCCACAATTGAAGAATTCAGATGTAAAAACAATCATCTCAATGTTCCCTGTTTTAAATAAATCAATGTTTGTTTTGGCTCTTTTCATGAAACAGCCAACCCACAAATGTGGATTTTTGCAAAAAAATAGGTTAATCCTATATGGTGCCAGCCTGGCCCTAAAAATGTTTGAAAACAGATTAGCTTTTTCAGAGAAATCCTTATTTCATCACTGTAATTAATTAATTTAATCTGAGCAAACACCTGTGTTAGGTGATCCCTGGACAGCGGGGGTCCAGGGTTTACATTGACCGCTGCATCACAAGACAACAACAACAGAGTAAACATACACTATATTGCCAAAAGTATTTGGCCATCCATCCAAATGTTCGGAATCATTTGTCCTAATCACGCACTTACGCATGGAGACTGTTTCTACCAACAATTGTGAAAGAAAGGGCCGCTCTTCAGTGATTTCAAGCGTGGAACTGTCATAGGATGCCACCTGTGGAACAAATACAGTCTGAAACTTCCTCGCTTCTAAATATTCCAAAGTCAACAGTGGGCTTTATTATAAGAAAATGGAAGAGTTTAGGAACAACAGCAACTCAGCCACCAAGTGGTAGGCCACGTAAACTGACAGTGAGGGGTCAGCGGATGCTGAAGCGCATAGTGCAAAGACTTTCTGCACAGTCAGTTGCTACAGAGCTCCAAACTTCATGTGACCTTCCAATTAGCCCACGTACAGTACGCAGAGAGCTTAATGGAATGGGTTTCCATGGCCGCGCCGCTGTATCTAAGCCATATATCACCAAGTCCAATGCAAAGCGTGGGATGCAGTGGTGTAAAGCACGTTACCACTGGACTCTAGAGCAGTGGAGACATGCTCTCTGGAGTGATGAATCACGCATTTCCATCTGGTAATCTGATGGACCAGTCTGGGTTTTGAGGTTGCCAGGAGAACGCTGCATTTCAGACTGCTTTCTGCAGAGTGTAAAATTTGGTGGAGGATGAATTATAGTGTGGGTTTTTTTTTCAGGAGTTGGGCTTGGCCCCTTAGTTCAAGTGAAATGAATTCTGAATATCTCCAGGATACCAAAACATTTTGGACAAACTTCACACACAAGGTTGGGGGCATTCCCAACCTTGTGTTTGAAGTTTGGAGCGGGCCCCTTCCTCTTCCAACATGACTGTGCACCAGTGCACAAAACAAGGTCCATAAAGGCATGGACGACGGAGTCTTGTGTGGATGAATGTGACTGACCAGCACAGAGTACTGACCTGAGCCCTGTCCTATAAACACACTCCCCAACCTTGTGGACAGCCTTCCCAGAAGAGTTTAAGTTGTAATAACGGCAAAAGGTGGACTGACATCATATTGAACCCTATGGGTTTGGAATGGGATGTGGCACTTTAAGTTTATATGTGAGTCGAGGCAGGTGGCCAAATACTTTTGGCAATATAATTTACCATTTAATTTATCATTCAATGAAGTAGTTGCTACACACATATACTGTACATTATGTATTCAGGCAATAGACAGTATTTTCCAAAACAGATTTATCTGGACAGCGTCTTTTTTAATTTTTTTAACATAGTTGGTGAGGACACCACACACTCACTGATTTTATCAAAGTTACTGATGTTTTAGTCTAGTTAGAATAGCGGCAAAACAGACACGAAGCGTGCAAACTTGGATGATGTCATCACATTTCGATGCACTGATTGGTCCTGAAGTAAAATGGATTAGTCAACAATGAAATGTGAAAGATAGGCAATTTTTGAGGAAAAATATGTTTTACCTCTTAGTAGAGAATCGTAAACTATTTAGCAGTACTCACAGCTCAAAACTTTTCTTTGCTACTGAGCGCTTTAAGTATACTTTGACTCTGCTAAACTTGAATCAGCTGGTAAGTCAACATACCCGTTGTAATAATGTTAGTTCAGTTTAGCAGCATTGCGTCCACGTCCATTAAATCAACACATCAACTTTTATTGATATAGCCCTTGTCCACAAGTGTCTCAAAGGGCTTCAAAGACTCACAATAACATCTCCTAATCCAGTGATTTTCAACTTTGTTTGAGCCAAGGCACATTTTTTTCCATTGAAAAAATCAAGGAGGACACTACCCCATCCTGGTCGCCATTGTTGTGTACCAAACTTGTCACTTATTAGTTCACTTATTAGCAATCTAAGCTAAAAAAAATACACCTAAAAGAAAGTCTATTGTCTTTTTCTGCTTTTCATTCCCGATCTTACTTTTTCCACTTCAAAGTGTCCAACACACAACACATGTTATCATATCCTGTGTCCTCCACCCTTAAGTTCCCCTTACAATGGTTCCGGTATTGTCTGTCATGACTTGGACTTGGGCGTGGATTGTTTTTCCGAGGCAAAGGAAAGTTGGCACAGGCAAGACGTGACTGTAAGTACATCATTTATTTTAACATTAACAAACTAATAAAAAAAGAAAACTAACTAAAGGTGCGCACAATGGCGGAGAACAAACTTGACTAAAGAAAACAAAAACTTGCACTATGGCATGAATAACAAAAAAGCACCTACTGCGACTGAGACAAGGGTGTTAGAAAAAAGCAGCATGGATATCAGGGGTGCAGGAGGTGATGTTGCCAGGACGAAAAACATAAACAGACAGCCTAAATAACAGTGACATAATCAGTGAAATTAGGTGCAAGACATGAGGACAGGTGAAAACTAATGAGTTGTCATGGTAACAAAACATACTAGGAAGTGCAAAAACAGGAACTGAGTGTCCAAAAAACAAAACATAATCACATAGACATGACATTGTCCTGTGATCCGAGTAACCAATACATGGCAGACACCACCAGCAGAAAATGTTAAAAACCAAATTCAATAGCTTATATTGACAATATAAGTCGTTCTCCTCAAATACCTGATGCAATTGTTCGATATGACTTCAAACCATAACCATCTTGTCTCAAAGTACGCTTGCAAAGCAATGAGGTGCCTACTGCCACATACTGGTACGGAATAGTATTACATGGTTACTCTGCTGATCTCCAGACAGCACAGACACTCTATAACAGCACATTGTTTGCGGATTAAAATTACTGGTTTGCAAAAAATATTTTTTCGACCAACTAGGTGAACTTGCATAATTTCCCACGGCACACCAAACAATATCTCACGGTACGCTAGTGTGGTTGAAAAACACTGCCCTAATCGAGGCCACATCTTCAACACCTTCAGAAGCCCATTGAGATAAATAGTTGTTCATACTCACCAAAAAATAGGTCAGGATCACATATCATCTCTTGTACACCGCAAGCATCCTGCACACAAGCAAATCGCACGTCTAATCAGTGAAGTGTAAACAGTATTGCAACATCTGGAAGTTTGTGATTGTGAAGTATGCCACACAGACTATGATCGCGTGATTGTATTTTGTATAAGTGAAGTATTCTATGTGAACACTAAACAAGTCAAACAAATATGGACCAGTATTTAGACAGTTCATTAAGGTTCATGTCTTTGAGTCTGATCCTTTGAATAGTTACAAAAGTTGTCCTGGCTGGTCCACCAGGGCTTCCACTCTTATTAACCATTACAAAAATAAAATATTTAAAAGCTAGCCACTTTTCCATGCCAGTCATTTTTGTTTGATAGTTTTATTATATTTGACAATCTTAAATTATATTTTAGAGCAGGTGTTTCTTGCAAATAATTTTAATCTACATTTAACACACTAAGATCCTCAAACTGTAGTACATA